>NC_085944.1:17206302-17512894 GCF_963556715.1 Cydia fagiglandana
GTTGCTGGATTCGTCAATCTATGCGTCCAAAGTTAAAACGGCCGTTTTTGTTTTGAGTTCCTTGATCGACGAAACCAGCAACATAAAAACTAGTTTGATGTATTCAAAAGGTACTTAAATACACAATACAGTACGTAGCGGCCACCTTTTTTCAATATATTTCGTTAAATTTAAATAATCACGATTATTTAGCTGTGGCGCTAGTGTGCACGTTGAAGGGCTCTGAAGTATTCATTTCTACTAAACTGACTTTAGGTATTTTGATAAACAAAAAATGTGGGTAGGCTAAACTCAACTTGAATTAATCTCTGTTCGATTCGATTTTTAAGATACGTTAAATATTACGTCTTGACGTGATATCGTATCATGATACGATTAGATACTTATGTATCAAAAACGTCACTTTTGACTGTCTTCGGTTGTTTCGGTCGTGCGAAGCCAGGGCGGGTCGCTAGTTATTCATTATGACGTACACAATTACACATTCATCTCTCAGAATATATGTAAGTATAGTTCGTTTTTTTAGCATTAGAAAGAGCTTGCAAGAAGGTAAGCGATCTTGACATTTCTTTTAATTGAAAAACGCTTTTTAAAAATCAGTAACGATTACTTATAAAAGCAGAATAATATTAATGATCGTATTAGATTCATAATTGTTAGATAACTTGTTCCATACATTATTTAAGTGTTGATTCGCGTTTTCTATCAATGATTGTCATCTCCTACTCTTCCTCTTGGAATCTTCTTTCCAGTCGTATCCTCATTGCTGAGGGTCGTGACTACCAACGCTTAATACCACTTTTCTCAAACATGCAATGAAATATTGATGTTATGTTCCTTATAATAGGCTGCGAAGTATGACGTTTCAGGTGCGGCTAGGACAAAAGGTATTTAATGGCATTTCATACAAATCTTGCAGGCCTAGGCCGGCAAAGTCCTCTTTTTTAATTTTCATTTCACAGATATTTGTGACACAGCATCGTGGCATTCATCCATTAAAAAAAAACTAGAGGCAGTATTGGCTTTATGGTTCGTAATGACACTGCCACTACGCCTATAAAAAAAAAACAAAAAACAATGTTTGCTATAAATTGCAGTTTTATTTGTATAAAATCAACATAAAGTTCATACTTAATAAATAATACATTATTAACCAAATTTAATAGTTTTATATTATAAATTTAACTACACAAATAAAAACATTTAAAATATTTCATCTAAACGTTAGCGGTAAAAAGGTCTACTCAAACACGCGTAGTTATTTTTTTTTAAATTGTTATGGAGGTAAAGTTGAAAAATTTCATTCTGTTTTATAGGATTTATGGTGCGTTGTTGATTTTTTTACTTTAATATGAGTTCCGACGAAATAATGAAATTAATATTAATTGTAATCGTAGGTGTTGGAATTGGCAGCGTAAGCAGAATTGATTTTAAATAACTTGCTGCCTCTGCCGCCAAGTTAAAGACGAAGTATGTATATGGTTGCTTAATGCTTATGGCAATTTTATTATTTGAGAAACTAAGAAAAATGGCTTACAGTTTATTACAAACAGTTTTGTGGCATATTTTAAATTAATGTAACTACAAATTCGTCAACACTGTGGAAATTACTATTTACTCCATGTATAAAGCAACGATGTATGTGAAACATGATATCAACATGAAAGGCTATGTAAACTTATGTGACGAAAACGATAGTCAGACGGATACAAGGCGAAAAAATCAAAGATACATGAAAATATACGGGTAGTAAAAATACACGACTCGTGTAAAACATACGCGTGATAATGATATAGGTACGTGTTGGTTATATTTTGGGTGTAGTTTACTTTTAGTTTTTTCTATAAATAAAACTTGGGTTTCGTGGATTTTTTATTTTATTTATTTCATTGCATGTTTGAGAAAAGCACTATACATACCTCGGCGGGAAATGGGGTTGCCCGCGCTCAGACCTATCCGGCCTCGCTTCGCTCGGCCGTCTATATGTCTTCGGCCGGCAACCCCTTTCGTCCCGGCCTCTGTAGTAATGTACTATTCTTCCAGGCACTCCTATCCTGCGCCATTTGCAGGCAGGTCAGGGCCTTGGGCCCTGCATATGCCTTTACTGTGTCTATATACAGTCCGAATCACTTGAATAGCCTCACCCCTAAATTAATTATAACTCCTGTTCTTTATTGATTACTGCCTGATAAATTTTACTAATAAACTTTATAAGCTTAGTACTATTGTATAATTAAAAAAACTAAAATAATAATAATACAGGCACCTTCTGGGCGAGCTCGCTCCATCGTAGGCCACGTCTACGCCTCGGCTAGTCTGTGGCCATGAGTAAGCCCATTCATAATAAAAAAAAATACAAAAAATAAAAAAAATATTAAATATAAACTTTAGTGAACAAAAGGGTTAGTCACTTGAATAGCCTCAATAAATGAAACACAGATAAATATGATTATAATTGATGTTTAATATTTTGTATATTTTCCATTACTCTTAATTACTTCAAAAATACGTTCAGGAATTGAATCATATAATGAGTGAATGTAATTTAGGTTCAAATTATTCCAAGTCTTATGAATTTCTTGTATTAGATCTGCGCTACTATTGAATTGGCGTCCACCGGCAAATACCTGGCGAGATAAGTAGCCCCAAATATTCTCCATAATATTCAGATCCGGAGAGTTAGATGGCCAATCTAAAACTTCAATTTTTTTTTGTAACCAAGTTTTAGTTTCACGTGACGCATGTATAGGGGCATTGTCTTGTTGAAAAATCCAATTCTGGTTATTAAAAATTTCACAAATCTCTTCTCTTCTAGTAGATTGATATACAATTTTGAAGTTTGTTTTCCTTTAAGAATAGAAATTTTAATAGGACCATGATAAGAAACGGCACCCCGCACCATTATTGAACCACCTCTTGAATGATACGTAACAACACTTGTTCTTCTTTTCTTAAATCGTGAAAATAATATAAATATCCATTTGGACCATCAAAATTAAATTTTTTTCGTCACTAAAAACAACATTATGCCACTCACTTGTCCAGGATTTGCGTTTTAGCAAACGATAATCGGGCTTTTTTATGTTGATCACGCAGAAGAGGTTTTCTCTTGATTTTTGTCCTTTTAAGATATGGTGATGACTTTATAATACGTCGCACCGTCGACAGTGATGCGCGTGTGTTTACTTCGTTTGCTATTTGTCGCGCTGTCTTAGAAGAATTTGATGCTGCACGTAAAATAAGTCGACGTTCGCGTGACGAAGTGTCCAGTTTTGTTCGACCTTTGTAGTTTTTTCCATAATTTTCTTTATTTTTCATATAATTATTAATTATTTTAGGGCTACGACCAATTTTTTTGGCAATTTGGCGATTTGATAATTTTTGCTCCAAATAAAATTTCACTTTTTCAATTTCAATATCAGTTAATTTTCGACCACGACCCATGATAGGATATGAATAAAATAACACTTCAGAAATGACATATATGTAATTTACGATGCTCAAGAGAAGGATTGATAATGAAAAACTCAAATAACCGTACGCAAATAATGTTCAAATGGCACTGAGGCTAATCATGTGGAGCGGGCGATCTGATGCATCGACACTACGCGCGGTGTTTATGTACAAGTTCGTGCAAGTTGTGACTTGTTTCGTAAGGCACTGCACGTGAGGTAAAAATATGTCAAAGTATAATATAATATTTATGCATGGTAATATAAAAATTACAAAATTTAAGGGTGAGGCTATTCAAGTGATTTGGACTGTATCTACTGGGTAGGTGCTCTTCCTCTACTTCTCTTCCCTTCTACGTGATCGACCATCATCAATACCTCTAGACTAACTTCGCGTCTAGCTACGTATCCGAAGAATCGAAGTACAGTCGCCAACATATATATCGGAGCGGCCAAGGTGCTCACAAATATCTGAGCACTCCTCTATTGTCAAGGCGTTAGAGTGCGTGTTCAGATGTTGTGAACACCTTAGCCGCTCCGATATATATGATGGCGACTGTACGCCACTTGGAATAGAGTACAGTTATATCGGAAACAGTCAAATCATTCTCGTTCGCTAAGCGAATAATTTGTAAGCCCGTGTATTTAATTGTAAGCCTGTGTAATTTAATTGGAACGCACACAGTAATGTAATGATTTACCCAATTTCACGACTCACGTCATCACTTCAATGATTTTCATGCTCATGACGGTAAGGTCAATTAATATAATGAAAATTTGTTAATTTTATACAATGGTAGTAGTAACATTGTATGTTGTTAAATTATATAGGTATTTAATGATCGTGACATCGTGAGCGATTCACTCAGAATGTCTAATATCAAAAGTGCGACGACGGACGTATATGAACAGACAAACATGACGAAATATAAGATTCAGTTTTGGCCATGTTCGCTACGGATCCTTAAAAAGGAGTTTTTACAAAACGCAAAAATGGATTAACTAATGATGTTCGAAGTAATGAAAGAACCCTTAAAAAACAAACATCAAATTAGATCCACTTTCCAAAAGTATTGTAACGTTGATAAAAATAGATACCTTCGTAAAGTGCTATAAACTGTTACATTATGCATTGAACGTGAAATCACCAAAGTCACTTAAAGTTGATGAGGGTAGATGTGTGAGACCCGCATACAGAATTAAAACTGACCAGAATTATTTTAACATCACACAGGTTGAACAGAGATTACACTGTCTGGCCGTGACAATAATAGATAAGAACGTAATTTTAACGTGGAGCGGAATGAAAAGATAATGGGATTTAAAGTGTCTAGGCTTACTATAGACAATGCAGTGGAAGGACTACTGTAACATCGAAATTAGATTTCAATTCAATTCCATTCTGATATCGGATTCCACGTAAGGGCCGGATGATATTATTTAGGTTGTCATTTTGGGACTGATAACGCAGCACCAACATGTCGGAACGTATTTATATCGCTTTTCAGTAAGCCGAAATAAAAGAAAAGCTTTTAGCTTCCTCTTTCAGCCTCAACGAAACAATATACTTCTAAAATATCGAATATCGCTATTATTTACGTGGTATCATTAGAAAACAAAAACAACCTTGACAATTCATCTTACTGTTAGGTACTACCCACATAAGTCGAGGTTGTTTACTGTTCTTGTTCCACGCAAATGACTTTACCGATAGACCTGTAACATAGTTATACAATAAAACCTTCATATAGGCTTAAATGTAGCCGACATTAAGTGGATGCTGTTAAGCAATAATGTGTCAACCCACATTAATTTTTCAATAAGATGTGAACTCTAAAAATATACACTTAAGGTTGACATTTTATTGTAAAATGGATGTTGGATGACTCATTTTTGCTAAACACTGTCCAAGTATAAGTATACACCATTTATTCATGCTAGCGTCTCTGCTTACGTACACTACTGGACAATCCTAAAAGAGGGCTTGAGCTGTGTTCCCCAGGGGAGCTTAATACGGATTGTGAACTACAGACACTTTTTTTCTTCAAAGGCACACACATTTTACTGTTCTCCTCTGTCGCAATATCTTATTAACGTAGTGTTTGGTTGCTTTTATCTTAACTACACTACTTAGCAGTTATTTCTATTATATTCTATTTAATTTATAAGCCTGCAAACGACACACAAATGAAAACGACAACAAAGCTAAGCTGCAAACTTTTAACTCCTTTGTTCTTTACCGACTCAACAATATAATTAGTTAGTTAAAAAAGAACATACACAAATATGCTTAACAACAGAATAACGAATTCTGTTTGACTTCTGAACAACATTTTGCTTTTGAAATGAAAGGAAATGTTTGCTCCGAGCGTAACAGTTTTAGAAGTTTATCTGTTATACTGAAATCCATACTTCTTGTTATTTTTTTCGTTGTTGATAAGTCGATAAAAGTTCTACAAGTATTATCAATGAAGGTTCTTGAAATAATGTCAGTAGGTACCAGTGGCGGCGCGTCAAACATATCCATAGGCAAGCTGGGGCTAATTTGGCTTACATATTTCCTTTACAACTCTGCTCAAACGTCCAAAAACAGGCAAGCCAGTGGGAATCGGCTTTTATGGACGCGCCGCCACTGGTAGGTACTGAACTTTAATAGTTATTAACGAAAAAAGTGTGAAAAATAGGAAATTCACGAGTGGCGAAAAACACGATCGAAGGGTTTGTGTCAAATTGACACAAGTTGCGAATAAAAGGAGTTTTATTTTATACAACACTCGCAAAATAAAGATCGAGGCGAGCCTGAGAGCGCTCTTACACTTGCTACGCAGGGCAATCAATAGTTGAAGTGTAAGTTGAGCAGATTTTGAGCACCACTCGGCTCTGCCTCAATATAGTTGTCTAATGGCTTTATTTACGACGTCGCTCATATATACGAGGAAGAATGTGTTTTATGTAGGTATTTCATTATGTCGGCCGTGGTATTTACCGGACGGATACGTTTATCAAACTCTCATGAAAAGAGTTTATTTATTTATATTCATCTTAAAGACCAGCAATGATATGAAACGAGCTGAAAGCAAGTTTCATAAAAACATCACACGAATGTTTTTTTTTCGGAAATGACCAAAATTAAAAAGATTGAGAGAGAGAGAGAAACAGGTTTTGGCAGAGAAGAAAATTCTCCTAATAAAATAGTTTCTTAAATCTTTATGCTGGCCGTATTTGCATTTTATGAACGCATCATAGAGACCTTGTGATGTGTGTGTAGATAAATGTATTAACTTAATTTTTTCGATTCTTCCAGGTGTGATGAACGCAGCAGACTACTACGGCTTGGACGAGCTCCGCCGCGCCTGCGCTGGCTTTGTCCAGTGCTGCATCACCGTGGACACAGTGTGCGCTCTGCTGGCCTCTGCTGAGCGTTATATCCAGTATAAGTGCACCAAGTCTTTGGTACAGAAGGTATGGTTGTTAATTAAAGAATTTTGTCGGACACCAGGGGCCTGTCTCTCAAAAGCTTGTAAGTTGTAATACCTACATGTGGAAGTCCCTTTCTAACAAAAGCTGCCAAAAAGGGACTTCCTCTTGTATAACAAGTTACAAGCTTTTGTGAAACCGGCTCTTGCAACATCAGAGGGGTTGCTAGTGGAAGATGAGAATACGCTTTTTTTTTTAATTGAAGGTCGTATCGGTTCGGAAGTACCACAGGCGACTGTTCATAAAATAGTTTAGATATTGAAGCCAGAAGGTTCTGTAGATACGCTCTTAAAGACTGCCAACCACCTAAATGGTGACGGTGAAGATTTTTTCGCGTAGCACCATTGACCCTCACCAGCATAGGCCCTTAAGAACAGGTTGAATATCTGCATCAGCAGTAAAACCTAGAAATACTGCAGCAGTAATGCTGATTGCTGGCGTAGCCTGAATCCGAATCATCAGTGAAACAAAATTGGAAAAAAAAATCACAGTCTTGGGTGGGACTTAATCGTGGAACCGTAGCTGTTTAAGAAGTATAACACTCTTACGGTAGGTGTCGCTAGTCCCTAAGGCCCGCTATATGGTGGAAATATTCGCTGTATTGGGTAAGGTGTTGTTAGCTCAGATGGAAGAGCACCGGGCTAGCGATCCGGTGTGTCGTGGGTACAAGTCCCACCCAAATCAGTGATTTTTTCCACTTTTAATTTGTTTCTATGCTTAATAGCATCGTTTCTTTACGTTTCTGGTTGGTACAAAATTAATTTACCAGTGAAACGCTTCTCAGGATTATCTCTAAACGCTAGAAACCTCACATAGTTATCTGAACCCTATGTTAACAGTCATTAGTATTCATAGCCTCGGAGCTCATGAATAAATGTATGGCAGTCGGGGCACTATAAACGCTCTATAAAAGTAAATGGCACTAACACATGAACTAAAGGATATATGCTTAGCTTAATTGAATTGGGATGTGTACTCGTATTGATATTAGTATGGATACTTAGTAAAAGTAATTAGTAAAAGTAATTTGATTACTATTTATTGTTATTAGAAAGTTTATTGGTAATGGCATAACTGTTGCACCAAACTGTTCGTATCGTTAAAGAGTTCGCTAAATATTTATGTATGGAAAGTTTCATAGTAAAGCGCCGGGCCGCGCCGGCTGACGATGACCAGTCTAAGAATGGTTAAACGATGACTCACCGTGGTCTGTGTCCGTGCAAAGGCTACCAATACTTCGTTACCCTCGACGGTCGATCGGTGACCACGTGATGCTTTCTATAGAAAACTGAAGCGTCGGACGCCTCGGCCCGGACTTGGACCGTTCAAGCGTGACTGTAGGGTTTTCAATCCGGATCCGAAATGTATCTTTAAAATTAATTTTAATATTGTTAAATATGTAATATAAAATGTCTAACATTGTAACATTACCTACGCTTGTAATTGGGAAGGAACTGGCTCTTGAGACACAGGGAAACCTACTTTGAGAGCCAGGAACCAATGTTATGTAACAACTCAAAGTTGCAATAAAGATTATTTTATTTATTTATTTATTTATATGAAATTATCCGGATCTGCGGATATTCCCATACATTTAAGATCCGTCGTGCTAAATCTAAGGGCCCGATTCGGATTTTGAAATAGACATCTATTAGATATTTTTTATACATCACCAAGATACGATAACGACATGTTTAAGATCTAACCTGTCAAATTTGACATTTGCGCGATTCTGGAGATACTCTTGAACGATTTCCACAGGATATGACTTAGAAATCCAATTCACATCTAATAGATATCTTACTCTATCTAACGTAAAAGTGACATTCGTTGCCCGAATTGCGCTGCAAAAGAGAACTTTTGTATCGTTATAGTTGGTATATAAACTATAACGTATCTACGTTCGTACGTGTCGTCTCTTGGGAATATCTTGAAGTTCGAATACGGCAGTTAGCGTGAGTCATTCTTAATTCTTCGACTTACTAGCGAATATGTGACTTTATGTTGTTATGCAATACTTTAACGGTTCCAGGTCCTGGAGTTTGTGGATGAGCATGGAAACGAAGTTCTCAATCTGGGCTCCTTCACCCTTCTGCCCCAACATGTCGTGAGGCTGATCCTCGCCAGGGACGAGCTTAGGGCCGACGAGTTTACTAAATTTCAGGTAAATCCTCTTTTATAAACTAAAATAGCTTATACTTACCTTAGAAAAAGTGTCCAAGCCCTTCAGTGGCGGAGGCCGGATACAAACCGTCTTTGCCTTACATGACTAAGCGGGACCTATTATAGGCTTTTGTCCGGGTAGCCTAGGGGTCTCGAAACGAAGTTCTCAATCTATTTAAGCTTCTTCACCTCCTGCCTCATGTATTGATAGGCTGATCCTGGCCAATTTCAGGTGAATGACTAAACTCTCTAAGTAAAACATAAATTCCACAATCAGGATTTATCCATAGCCCCAAATATATGGATATGATACTTCACAACCACCTTTAAATTTATCTTCAGATGTATGCACCGTGCAGGCTTTATGAAGTTTAACGGTCTTCTGCTAGCCGCCTATACAAAGTGTCCCTTATTATAATTAATATAAATTGCCATTAATTCCAGGCGGCCCTCATGTGGTGCAAGAAGTACTGTGACACGGACCCCAACATCAACCTGAAGGAAGTAATCGGGAACTTCCTCGAATACATCCAGTTCCACAAGATCCCGGCTAACGTGCTGATGCGCGAGGTGCACCCGTTGGGGCTGGTGCCATACTCCATCATCATGAACGCGCTCGCATATCAGGTGCGGTATTGTGCCTTGGTTTCACCTTACCACGCATGTCCTATTTATTATCTGAGGAAAACCTCGAACAAATTCAAAGGTAAGCTCTTAAAAAGGAGTAGGTACACAGTTTTTAAAGGGCCTATGGAGTTGAAAACGTGCGTAGACTACGTCTGCAACCTTTTAATCTCTTGATAAAACCTCGCTCGCTAAATAAGTAAGACTTTTTTGTGTGTTACAATGCATGTCTTCCAGGTTGAATCTATGGTTGTGTTTTTCTCGAGTTATTATTTAAGGGCAACAAAAAGAGTGAAAAAGCTTCAAATAACAACGCGCATAATGCCACACCTGGAATCAAGCTTTTATCCGTTGTAATCAGGCGAGCCATATGCATGTTTGCTTCATTGGAGTCTCTTGAGCTTGGCTCAACCAGGATATTTAGCAATAAGGCACTTAGGAAATATGACACTTTTGTTGTAAATAATGTAAGAAATAGCTTGTCTTTTTTCTCTAAAGCAGGATAAATAAGAGACCCATTAGTGTTAATTAAAATTAGAGTAAACCATCTGCTTACTAGTTAGTGATGTTTGATTTTTATTACGCTTGGTTTGTTATGCTTTTGTTAAGTATTATGCCGGACTTTTTTTTATTTGCGTTTATAGATAATGCATAATAGTCTACATTAGAAGTAGGAAATTTATTAGAGTGCTGAAAACGCTCTTGTTGCAGGCAGACCCGGCCAGCATAGACCCAGGCAAGCTGTCCCCAGCGCGAGTCCGGCGCGCGGGACGCTCCATGTCCGTGCAGTCCTCGCTCGACCCCTACGGGTCCAACACCACCCTGTCCTCCACCGGCTCGAGCGACGTCCCGTCGTCTGACTCTCGGCACAACTAACGCGAGGGGAACCTCCCCCGTCCCGCGCCTGAACCCATCCCTGGCCCTTCCAACGCCCCCACCGCTCCTCTCTCTGACAAACCCCCAGACAAGCCCCCCGAAAAGCTCGGGCTCTTCTCTTCTATCAAAAGAGCTGCGAGCAAGAAATTCGGGGACCGCCGCTCTCCTACCCCCAAAACCAGGGAACCGCGATCTAAATCGGACTCTATAAAACATGCGGCGCTCACGCGACAAGTTTCGGAAGCCGCTGCCTCAGGTGATCCGACTTTCGAACGATGCAGACCTAAGAAGAGAGACAGCGAGACCGAATTCCCTGTACGCAAGTCGACTTCTGAGATTTCCGAAAGCTTCCCGTTCGTGAGGCGTGCGTTAGCTGAGATAGAGAACGGCTTGAATTACTTTAGAAAATCGGTTGCTGAGTCTGGGGAAACTAAGCCGTTGTCGCTTCGTACTGAGCCGCTTGTGGTGGTGGCGGCTGCTGAGGATGAGACACCTGCGTCGCCACCGCCGCCGATGGGTTTGAAAGAGCGCCGGGGCTCCCGAGGTTCCCCGTGTGCCAATCTTCCACCGCTTATGCTGCCTCCGAGTACTCCAGATCCGTCTCCAGGGCGTCTGTCTCCGAATCGCTTATCTCCGCAGCGAAGTTTGTCTCCGAAAGAGCCGCAAAGAACGCAAGAGCCATCTTCAGCGAGCGCAATACCTTCTACCAGTCAACAATCTTCAATGAGTCAGCTAACTTCATCTAGCCAGCCGTCGTCAGCACCACCCCGCGATCCACCGCGGCGAACTCGGACTCGTTCGGAAATGCCTCCCGATCCGCCTCCAAGGTCACCTCAAACCCCCCGTCCAGCCTCTGTTTCTCCTAAACACACGTTCGCTTTCAGGATAGTGATGAAAAAAGTGGAAAGTACACCGAACACATCATTTGACAGACCCGACCAATGAGAGTACCTCCTTTAAGCGCGGCCGCTGTTATGCGGTAGGAGTACTCGAGGTTAAAACGCGCTTTTCTCCACTATAGAAAGGCTAGCATAGATTAGTTAGCGGCGTTTCTACATTACAGTTCGCCAAAATTACTTCAATGAATACGCTTTTCAATGATCTTCATCTTATGAAACCAGGGGCTGGTCCTCCTTGAGGGTGTGTGTCAAGATTGTGTGGTATTGAATAAGAATTAAATAAGATCTAAGGAAACCAAAACAAACTTGTTTTAATGATAACGTTAGTTGAATTTAAACTATCGTGAGACATAAGACTTTAAGCTAATTTTACTCACGTATTTTTAGTCACTCATGCGATATATTTTGGAGAGCCTAGGTCTCCATTTTGAAGCACTATCAGCTCATGTACTGTTAGTAGCGGTCGTGACACGAAACGAGTGAATAAAAATACGTGAGTGAAACAATAAAATTAGCTTAAAGATAACGTTACTTAAACAAAATGACATGAATGTATTGTACTGTAAAGCTTTTAAAACGTATATGTATATATTATTTATAGAACAACTCTCAATATAATATGTTTCCATTTGTTGTGAATTTAAATCCGTCAGTGTTAATTATTTGTGAATGGCATATCAATGTAAGTAAATTTTACAATATAAATGCATCTCAGCTTTAGTTAACCCTTTGAACGCCACGCCTATAGTGGACGGCGTGTCATCGTGAACAGGGCTCGGAACCGGTTTTTTTTTGTGAAACCAAAAATATCGGTTTTTACGCAGGACTGAATCATGTATTCAGTTAACAAATTCGTATTATAAGATTGTCCCATTTAAAATGATATAATAAACCAAAGAACGAAAATGAACGTAATAATACCGGTAACCGGTATCGGTCGGAAGCGAAAGAGGTATGTCAGGATCGTAGCAAGTGGAAATCCGTGGTTTCTGCGTACCCCTCCGGGAAATAGCGTGATTATGTATATATGTTTGTAATACCGGTATTTTTTGTATGAAGTAAAAACCGGTTCCGAGCCTTGACCGTGAATTTTGTCGGAATGTACGAAAGTTGTTGTCTTTGTTGACGTATTGGGCGATCAAAGGGTTAAACGGGAATAATTATTTTACGCATAACCTATGTTAAACTAAAAGAAGTAGTATGATATTTTACAAACTTTGTAATACTCTGGTTTTAAACATGCTGTTGATAATTCATAATAAAACAGTATCTAATCAAGTATAAAATTCCATCAGTTCCTACTATCAAAATGTACCTTATGCAAAACCTGATGAGTTAGATACAAACAAATTATTTTTTATTTAATTTATTTAAACTTTATTGCACAAAATACAAATAAAATGTACAAATGGCGGACTTATTTTTTATCATATTAGAAATCAATTAATAGTACATTATTGCAGAGGCCGGGAAAGGGCAATTCGTGGATGAGTTTCGATTTTGTCGGACGACGCGAAGCGGAGTCCGACAAAGAAGACGAATCCACGAATTGCTATTCCTGCCGAGGCATATATAGTGCTTTTCTCCAAACATGCGAGGAAATAAGCTAAAATAATTATTATTTAAGCATCACTCAAATCAAACCTTCACATCCAAAATGTCAAAAACAATTTCCCTCTTTAATTAATTTTTAAAAGTTAAAGGCACAAACTTATTCTGCCATTCAGTACCATTCAATATTCGTTCATTCAATATAATTGCGCAATATAGTTTGTCAAACCAACTTATCAGTCAGTAAGAACCAGGAAAACTACACCCATCCTTTTCCTTTGGTTGCTAGTACTAGTGTAAGACAAAGATAGTATGATTCTCTTTGTCTATGTTTGAAATGAGAAAGTCCTTTGACAAACTATGTAAGCTTTATGAAAACGGATGAGATTTAAAAAAAATATATAAATAATCTTTGATTTTATTAAGCAGTATTCGCACGATCATACACGTGAAATGATAGCTGATCGGGTCGTGTAGAAGCGGCTCGCGGCAATAATAATTGGCTGTTTGCGTTTTTTATTATTAAAAAGTAAAAAACACTACAGTAATAAGTTATTACTGTAGTGTTTTTTTACTTCCCGTCCGCTAGAACAGGACAGCGATAGTTTGATGTTTTTTAGTTAGAGTTTGACATTAACGAAGAACTTCCCGTACTATTTTTGCTACAGTAAGGTGTACATTTCCGAGCATATTGGAGAAAATATAATTATTTTTTACTACTGCCTTAATTATTATATAAGTTAATGTTTTTTAAGAGTTGTATATTATAATCACTCTTGCAAGCTCATGCCATATTCTGAAATAAGGAATACCAATTAAAATTTGAAGACTGCATGGAAAAAGAGTAAACTCGATTTAAATTTGGTCTGCCAGGGCAATTTCGCTTATGGGGCAAATGCAAACTACTATAAAAATACAAATGAGTATATTATCAAGACTATCAAGAGTCACTTATATATTTATAGCACAAATTCGTCACAGTCACAAAAGATAGTTCATCCATTATGGTATAAGCTCTAGCTCTCTAGACTTGAGACTCGTTTTTTTAGAGTAAGTAGTTGCATTTGTCCCATAGTAACAATTAATTTCCCTGGCTGACCCTATGCGATACCTTAATGTTAATATAATTTTCCTTTTTTACTGTGGGACGTACCACATTTTTAGGTACAATTTATTCGTTGATTTTTTCATTGTGGTAGACATCTGTATTTAAAATTTATAGATTATGCGACACCCTTTTTTAACAAATATTGTATTCAAATAAAATAATTTACTAATGTGCCTGCTTATGGATTAATTTGTGCAACTTAAAGCCCGATTTAGACGATGCGAGAACTCGCATGCGAGTTTCATACCATTACGGGTTTTGATTGGTCGGTTGAATTGGACGTAACCAACAGTCCGCAATGTAACTAAAATCACATGCGATTTCGCGCGCCGTCTAAATCAGCCCTAATACATTATATTTACTGTTAATATCTAGATAATATATTTGTTTCGGTTGTTATTCCATGTGGCTTTCAAGTCTGATTATTACAATTCAACATAATTTTAAGAACACATTGTCAGTGTAAATCTGTGAATAGTCAGTCTGTTATCTTTTGAAAAAATAATTTACTTTTTTTTTTACACCGTATGTATATTCACTAAGTTTGAATTTAAGGAATAAGGAGTAACTTAATGATCGATGTTGAAATAGAATAATATTTTTCATTAAAAAAGGCTCATTAATTTCTAATCGACTGTTTATATTTGTATAATGAAATAATGATAGGTACTTAATTTTTTATATAATTTTATTTTTACAGTTCTGTATAATCAATTGAAAAAACAGTCACTAGTCTTACAAAAAAACTATCGGTCCATGACAGACCACATCTAAATCGGCAGGCGCCATTTTTAAAAAAATATATAGGCCGGGAATCCAAACATTAATGTATTATTTGCCCTTTGAATGCTACGCCTATCGTGTGTCGCGCTGGCGCGTCATCGCCATTTTGTCGTCGTTGTCATCACCTTGCCGGTATGTCCGAAGGTTGATATTGAACTGTGGCAGCGCGTCACTTGACGTCTTTGGCATTCAAAGTGTTAAAAACAATGGCAACCGGTCACTTCGTATGAAAGTGACCCGTATTCATTCCTCTTGAGTGTAGTTCAAATTGAACTTAAATTTACTCCCTAATTTACTTGCAAATTTTTTACACAACTAGATTTTGACGCTTGCCGACAAAGTTGATTAAATTAAATATATCTGTTGTTATTTATACATTGTATTGATATAAATCCAAACTATATTATGGATTGAATGTGCCTGTTGTCTCGTTTCTCCACATTTGATGTCGTTTTGGATATAAGGGCCATTCTATTTAATGTTGTACAATACCCTTTTTTTTCAAATTGGGTATTTTTATGTTAGTCCTGCTCAAAATCACGAACTCTTTCGATACTAGTAGAATAAAAAGTGTCATAAGATGTTAATTTCCATTCCGTTACCTACCATTCTCCATAGACTCCATATAACGGTTACGGAATGGAAGGAACCAAAATAATATGGAATATTTGGAATACTTTTTTCATCTATTAAGACAGAAAGAGTTCATGATTCTGATCAGGCCGCGTAGCCAACATGCCAATCGCTTACGCTCCGTAGCGATCTAAACGCAACTGTCACTGTCGCACTAATATGGAAGAGTGATAGAGACACGAAGCGTTTCGTTGTCGAAGCGATAGCGATTGTAATCTTGGCTATAGGCTAGCAGTATATTCTATAAAATTCCAAATTCGAAAAAAAAAAGTATACGACTTGTACAACTTTCAATAAATTGGCCTATGAACATAATCTCGAGTGTTAGGAACACTCATTGTACTTTTATACGGTTAATGAACGGGTTACCATGTATTTTCGATGTTATACAAAAATTGTCTGACCTGAAAGTATTTTTGTAATGTTGTATATAAATATACGTATAGCGTGTGACGATACTTCGATAACATGTGAATTACTGATTTCTTTTTCTGGATTTAAAAGCGGATCGGTGTGCAATCAAAAATAAAATACGGAAATAAATTATATTCACGTATTTTTTATGACAGTAACTGATTTTACCACGGAGTTGACAAACAGGTAGGAATTTTTGAATTAATGAAATAATTGAAAAAAATGAGCGCTCTGAGCAAATTGAACATGCGGCGTTTAGCATACCGGTCTAATCTATCAATTATTTAGTATGGGGTTAGCATATCGTGGGTCCATATCGGGTCGCATACCTAATAATTGATTGTCCTAATGTGATGTTACGCATAAAAGTCATTTCGTATAATTGTTATTGTGCTGGAAATATTAACATTTCTGAAAAATTATAACACAAATCTAACCTAACCTACCCTATTCTACACAACCTATGCAAAATATTTTCAAAAATACTTTCTGTTTCAGCTGGAGAAAAAATATGCGAAAACAGATTTATGGGTAACTTTAGGTACATTATGACAATCAATTATTATGCGATGAGATAGGATCGCATATCGTTGCTGGTAAATTTTTGAATATAGTTTGAGACTCCAGAACAGTTTACCGGTAGATGTCGCAATGCGCCTGCCTAAGGCATTTAAACAAAAGGATGAAATGAAAAATCGCACGCTTCTGGTAAGCTTCGGCAGTTCCATTGGTTAAGAGTCAGTGAGGATCGGTATTCCAAAAGGTCGCAAATTTAAAATTTTATATAAGTACTATCGCTTGCAGAGTCTGCAGTTTGCAATGCAGACGTACCTGCTAGAAAAAAACATGTTTAAACAGAGGAAGAGGAGACATCAAACAAATCGATTTCGCCTGCATCCATTGCAGCTAAGGCCATTAAGGAATGTGAGTCACATTAGGCCGGGTCGTGTCCGGGCCGGAGCTTACGGGGCCTACTCTATGACATAACAGGCGCTCACGTGATGCTTTCAATAGAAAACGATGCGCCGGAAGCTCCGGCCCGGACACGGCCCGGTCTAACGCGAGTTATCCTTTAGTTAGCCTGTTACCTTCAAGGTGTACCTATGCAATGTATGCCTATCGCAAGAAATCGGCGTGTTAGAAAATCAAAGTTTTGAAAATTAATTAATAGTTCGATGTGCTTTATTTATCAGTCAATGTTATCGGAGTATATTTATATTGATTCCAAACCACAATCGCTGTTGTAATTTGTGGAGTGATAATATAATTATATCATCAATATATTATAAATTCCAGCTATTTTCTTTATTTCTTCTACTTCTTCTTTACGCTTGATTTCCGATATATAATTACTGCCGCTGTAATTTCAAAATATTTATTATTTATTTATTTACAAAGTTATTTTGTTAAGGATCATTTAAAAAGGTAAACTTAAAATTATTTCTGTTTTATGACCATACCTTCATAACTTACTTTATTATAAAGGTTTTCTTAAGGAACTGTTTTCAGTTATTTGGGCAACCTAGGTACTAACTAGAGCGAAGATATTTGGTATGACTTTTAATTTTCTCTGTTATTTATTTGTGATGGTTATATATTTGGCAAATTAAAAGCCAAAAGGGTTATGATCTTATGATATTAGCAGTATATTATCCTCAACCTATATTGGCCCTCGCTTATGCTCGGACCGATAAATTGCCTCGGGTAATATGGGTTACTTTACGCCCTTGCTGTAGTCTTATGGCATAGCATATACATTTTTATTTTGAAGCACATTTCAATATATAAAATAATATTTTTATGGTATATAATAAAATTTTTATGAGATAATAAAACACTAAAAACTTCTAAATAGAAAATTTTACCGAAGTCGTAGACGCTCGGTAGTGCCCAGAAGGCTGGCCACATTGCTCCACTGGATGGCAATGCTATCCGTTGGGCAAAATATTGGCCAGCCCTCTGTTCACCAGAAGCCTCTATGAGGCGCTTTGATAGCTCCTCATAGAAGCGACTGTATAGTATGTGGGTTGCCAAAACTACTGATTTCCTTCGAACCAGTATACCGGGTGTGGCCTGTAATATGAGCAAGAAATTAAACCGTAGGCTGTACTCCTCATATTGACCAACATTTGTTCAGCGACTTTTAAAAATTACTTGTGGTTTGATTTTTAATACACTTTAAAGTTTATTCTAAGACGCAATGTATTGCGAATTTGGTTATGTTTAAGGCGTGACAAGCAACGTCAATCACAATGATAATGGCGTGGCGATGGCGTCCATTGAAGATAATATTTATTTTGTATGAAGAATAGGGAGTCTAAATACTTCATAATTTTTAAAAGTTGTTGAACAAAAGTGTCACCGTTTGAGGATATATCTATGTTTTAATTATATGCTCATGTTACAGGCCACACCCGGTATAATAATACTTACAAAATATGTTTATATACAGTAACATTGGTGTTGATTGGCTGTTGCATGAAATTGTTTGATATCTATATAAATAAAGATAAGTGGCAATGAAAACCATTATTTGAAACACTTGCATTTCATTTCCCTCTTTTCCCAACCTTTTTGCCGCTGTTGCGGAACAGAGACAACAAATGCAGTGATTCGTTCCACTAAAGGGGCCCACTGATTAACAGACCGCCGGACGGTATCGGCCTGTCAGAACAAATTTTGACAGTTTCGAACAACTTACAGGCCGATACCGTCCGGCGAACTGTTAATCAGTGGGCCCCTTAAGATTACGCAGCCCAAAGGATGTCATTCCGTACCAGAATCCGGGTGTCTACAAGATAGAATGCAGTTGTGGAAGTGCGTACATTGGCCGAACTAAGCGCAGCGTTCAAGAGAGGGTGAAGGAACACATAGCAGCGGTTAAAATCGCCATGTAAACAAATTCGCAATAGCTGAGCACTTGCTGAAGTGAACAAACTAAGGTCAATATGATATTTAACGACTACTCTGGCCTAAAGGGTAGTGACCCTGCCTATGAAGCCGATGGTCCCGGGTTCGAATCCTGGGCATTTATTTGTATGATGATACAGATATTTGTTCCCGAGTCGTGGTTGTTTTCTATATACATATTATGTAAGTATTTATATATTATATATATCGTTGTCTGAGTACCCACAACTCAAGCCTTCTTGAGCTTACCGTGGGGCTTAGGGCAATTTATGTAAAAATGTCCTATAATATTTATTTATTTATTTTATTTATTTATATGTTATATATTAATTTTAACTGTGTGCAGTTTTAATATTAATTTGAATTGTATTTTAACACTTATTGGTAATATTGTGATGTATGATTTTTAGTGTTTTTTTTTTATTTGTAATTTTATTTAAATTTATCATGTATGGATCGTAGTTATCTGAAATAAATGTATTTTGATTTTATGATTTGATATGGAGCAGACCGTCTAAACTCTTGCGTTTGTAAATAAACTCCACTTACAAAAAATCGGTAGACCCGGTAGAGCAGAAGTGAAGTCCTTCCTTTCTAACTGAAATCCTTGTTGTTGTTGTTGTTTTGAAACTGCTTGTTCAACTTCGCTAATAAATACTATAAAATTTATACGTAAATTCTGCCGACCGGCTGTCTGACGGTATTAAGACGAAACGTGCACGCGTTCAAACGCGTCCCGACGCAAATCCACTGACGATTATTCAGGAGATCTGCCCGCGGACTTTTGTGCCCCGGTATTGTTGTCGCAGAATTTTTTTGCTATTTTCTAATTTTTAAAACATATTAAACACGTGAAATATGCAGTAAATAACTAATAAGTGAACGTATTGATTTATTTTACACAAGTAAAGGTCGTCCCTACAATTATCTGCCCACTAACCAACGACATTTTGTGAAGGTCATGGTCAGAGCACTAACTAATGTAACTAATCATCAATGGGACTTATGTCCTTACAATAAGGTTGACGAATTATCAGGCAGCAGTGTGGACGATGGGTACTCATTCTGACCAACTTGATGATTCTAACCATCTGCTGTCATGGCACAATGAACACTTGAACAGGGCACATGAAGTTGTGCCATGACACAATTCCTTTTTGAAAGTTAAATATGAGAAGATATAGACCGCATAAAGCGTGGGGTCCGTAACGCGGATTTTCGAACGGTTCTGAACCCCTAGTGTAAATTTCAATCGAGCGTTCGCGTTTGCGTTATGCCTATTTTTGTATGGGATTTAGACCAGCGCCCCAAGCGAGGCATTTTGGAGAATCAAAATCCCACACAAAATGACAGGTAACCCGTCGAGCGACTATCATACCTACCACAAAATGATGAAAAACAATTTGACCCATATTTATCTGGGTTATTTAACATACGTAGTCTGATACTGAGTCGCTACAGCCTAAATTGAGTTAGTATCACGCATGTGATACTAAGGCGCTCCACGGGTTAACGCAAACGCGTACGTCACGTCACGCTATCGAATGAAATTTACACTGGCGGCGCGATTCGGGAAATGAATTAGAGATCCACTAGATATGAAATAGTAAGATAAGATAGTAAGATAAGTATAAGATATTATGATTGTGACGTTCCACAGTAAAAGGTACCATTTCACCGGCTGAATATTGGAGCGGCGTTAATAATAGCGTAAGCGGTTTTCACCTATCAAGACGACCATCATATCCGTACTGATACACCTATTGTATTTTCAGACTGATTCGTTGAATTCTTCTTAAAAACCTTTCTGCTCCAAATAACACAATTACTCTAGTAACAGGACTCTAAACAAAATAGAGCTCGAGAATTTAATTTCCTTGTAAAAATAAATTCCATTGCCAACAGTTAACAAACAATTACTGCTTTGTGAAAAAGCCTTTGACATTTCGTAATTATACTTTCTACAACGGACTCGACTCGGAAAGAAGTGCTGTACAAAATTTGTAGGGGCCTGCATAATTAATGGACCGGCCTCTACTGAAGCCTATTTGTAGTGGGAGGCGTTGATAACTTGATACCTAATAACAGCAAAGAATATAATATATTATGTATAGTTAGTAGGTATACTATTTTCAATTATTAACTGGAGGTCTTGGGATCTATAGTCCGTTTTTTAGCATTAGAAAGAACTTCGCAGAAGTAAGCTTGTGGTTCCAAATCCGGCACTTTTAGCGGTAATACTTTGAAGTAAATTATATGTATTGAGATTGATTATCTAATGTAGCATACATTAGATAATTCAATAATCATTAACAAATAACGAGCCTGATAAAAACTGCACGCTTGCTTCTGTGGAGTTCTTTCTAATGCTAAAAAAAACGAACTATAATCCCGGATAGGGTATTTATTTGTCTATTTATTTAACCACAATTTTTTAATAACTTCTAGTATATGTCCATGAACATCCCGCGCTTATTATAATCGGGGGGCACGGCAGTGCCCCCGCCAAGTCGAGCGCGAAGCAAACACTGCCGTACCATCCTTTACTGGAACCATTTCGCCGCATTTTCAGGCCCCTATTTGAGAACCTCTGGATAAGACCAGAACGCAGAAATTTTGGTCATCCAGTAAGCTATAATCACATACTTAAAATCCAAAATTTCAAGTCTGTAGGTCATTTAGTTCCGAAGTTAAGCGAAAGCAAAGTTTCGCATTTATGAAACTCACTCATGATCATCAGAATAGAACTAGTACTTCCCATAAACTCAGAGAGCTGAAATTTGGTACAGAGTTAGGGTTTAAAGGCCACATAAAGGGAAAACCTAAAAATATTGCAATATCAGTCACGTTTTAAAGATCTAAGAACTGCATAAGTAAGTTTGTAATCCCATATAAATATATGATATTACAAAGTTACTGTTGCACTTCCTACAAATAGTAGGTAAAGTAAAGGTACACTACGATGTACGATGTGAGTATGAATGAAGATATGTTTAGTTATGATATGTGTATACATAGTATGGGTATGAGTACCCGAAAAGAAGGACTGCCTACAAAAAGAGATGAGATCCCATCAAAAACATTACATGTAAAAAGGTGCAAGTCTCGCAACGCTTTTACTACAAAAAAGTTTTGAGATGTAATGTGAAACCAAGTCGGTTATTTTAATCAGTGCCAGGGGGTGTTAAAACTTTATCAATAAGATATCTTTAATTTGTAATACGTATAATGACTTGGCCATCGCACGGCTGCGTAATGACAAAAGGATCATCGTCACCTATTAAAAATAATTCTAATTGAACATAACGCTAGCGCTAATTTCAGTTTGAGCATTACACATATTTACGAGTACGGTACGAGTAAAGCATTATGTGCGATTGCCAAGTCATTATATGATGATTAGTGACGGATTACTGATTATTATTTAATTATTAGATTTAATGAATGGGCAATACGAAAAACTGTTGCTACTTGTACAGTAGAATCAGAACCGGAAAAAAAGAAAAGAAAGATTTGTAATAATAAAAAAACTACTCCTAAAAAGAAAAAAAACGTGTTAAATAAGAAAATCTAATAAAATAAATCAATATGCCCACGTTTCTACAAAAAGAAGTGAAATCCCACCAAAAACATTCTGTAAAAAACTAGCCAAGTCTCGATGGAGCTGCTTGTTTATCTCTAAAAAGTAATGAAATCTAGACAAAGTCGTGCCAAGTCTAAGGTTCCTTACTGCGATTTCTTTATTATTATAGTTAATGTTGTGTGACTTGGCCGTTGAAGGGTACACAAGGGTACAAAACCAGGTGCTCCATGACACCATTGCACCAATCTGCCATTGCACCAAGAAGAAGTGTTTGTTTCAGGCTCGCCCATACATAAGTATTATTGAAATACGCAGCTTTATCAAGCCTACAATTGACTGGTTATTGAATCAACGTTTTCCAAGTGGCAATTTTCCATCGTCAATGGGTAGCGGTTCTGGCGACAGATTGGTGCAATGGTGTCATGGAGCACCTGGTTTTGTACCCTTGTGTACCCTTCAACGGCCAAGTCACACAACATTAACTATAATAATAAAGAAATCGCAGTAAGGAACCTTAGACTTGGCACGACTTTGTCTAGATTTCATTACTTTTTAGAGATAAACAAGCAGCTCCATCGAGACTTGGCTAGTTTTTTACAGAATGTTTTTGGTGGGATAAATTTTACAGTATTCAGGATATAACGTAAGCTGTAAAAGCTCCACGCGCAAATGAAATATAATTTATGCAAGCATCAACAAGATTTTAATAGTATATTATTCATCGTGGATGTAAAATTAGAACATAAACAATATTTTACCATCAAAGTGGCTTTCGCTACAAGGTAAAATCTATATTTTTAAGCTAAATACCGTTCTGGCATACAAATAAATAAAAGCGGAAAACATCACCGTCTTGGGTGGGATTTAAACCAATTGATTCGCTAGCCCAGTGCTCTACCATCTGAACTATAAAGACCTATACAGCAAATATTTCCAACATGAGCCTTAGGGAGGCCCTAGCGACATCTACAGTAAAAGAACGGCTACCGGAGTTCCATATCATATTGGAAATTGACCAGTAGCGATGCATTCATGCAGCAGCGATGTATTTAGGCATAATTAGACTGATTGATCTTTAAATCAGAGTCATTTTTATAGTTTTGAATGTTGAATTTCCTTTAGTTCTTTGAGAGATCAAAATTCGATTTGAGGTACTTTTAAAAGGACATCAGGATTTATAAGGATAGTCAGACTTAAGTGAAGCCCTTCTTGCATATTTATTTATACGCATTGCTCGGTTATGGCGTTCATTCCGTCACTCATTTATGAAGAATATTGACGGAGACAGTGGTAGAAATAACGACGCCGCAACAGTACCTATGGTGGTGGTGGTGGTACTAGTGCTCGACATGCTAATGCCCAATAGATGACACCCTGCTGACATAAGTTTCAAGATGAAATGTAGTGGGACCGCGTCGAGCACCAGTACCGCCACCTTAATGCAGATGCAGTTGAAATCCAAAAGTCACCTTAACATCGCTCGCGTCAAATCTGCAGCAACAATACCGCTACCAAAGCAATAGCTATTCAAATACAACCTTAATAATTTTATAGGCTCCGTTGCACGCTATTAAACTTAATTATAAATTAAACATGGACGTAATTGTGTTATCGACACAATGATTAGCTTTCCCTACGGAGATAAAATGTATTTTCATTTAATTAACTTTGTGCACAGAGTTAATAATTCAGCTACATTTCAAAGTGAATTTAGTAACATTTACTTTAATTTACGTTAGCTTTGGAAGGGATTTTAGTAGATCAGTGCCCAGTTTATCAAAAGCTTGTAACTTGTAATACAAGTGGAAGTCCCTTTCTAACAAAAGCTGTCAAAAAGGGACTTCCACTTGTATTACAAGTTACAAGCTTTTGATAAACAGGACACTGGTGTTAATTAGGTGCCTCATCATAAGTATTTAAAAGATAAAGTTGCAAACACCTAAAACCTAAAATATTGGTGATAAAGTATTCAAAGGCGTTTTTGGTCATAATTTGATTTGATATTGATATCAGGAAGAAAGCAAAATAAATATCGAATAAAGACGCGCTTAAATGCCAATATCCTTAGACTCGTATCCTTTTTATTAATGGTTTATAGCCAAGTCCAGACTTGGTAATAAATCCAGCTGGTTTATTACGATACAGCTCAGAGACATAAAGAAGAATTTAATCAGAATTATAATTCCATAAAAACTTAAATTTTCTTATCATTAAACTTACTTAAGTTTACATATCTACATCTACATCTACTCTGAGACGTGGATACTGACATATTTTTAATATTTCTCCAAGGCAGTTCTTCGTTAAGAAATAAAATCCATCCATGACGTCGCTTGCGCCCTTTATACATTATGCATTATAGGTAGTAAAACGCGTTAAAGACCAATTCCATTCACAACCAGATCTTGTGCAGGATTTATTGCTGAAGGGTTATAAAAGGTGGTGGTTTTGATTACCGACGAGTCGTAAAAGATAGGTATTATTTTCTTACTACGTACTGGTATAGTTCATGGCTATGATTAATACTTTATGTGCTCTACTCCTTAATGGATACAACAAATAATAATAATCTCCAATATCATCACAGATACATTAGAGACACCCTATATATATATATTAATATGCACAGGTGCTCAACTATTTCTAAATAATACCAAACGTGTATTTTGGATACGTATATAGCGTTATGTCTTACGGGATTTTATCATGGGGCAAATTCACTGACATAAATTCAATTTTTGTTTTACAGAAACGTGCTATACATAATATAAAGAATCAAGGAATACCAGGCCCTCTTAAAGTACCGTTAAATACTGTAAAACTTATTCATTCTTCATTTTAATACCCTTAATTTGGCGTAAAGTAGAGCCATTTAGTGGCACCGACATCGTGAAAAAATACATCATTTTTTAAATGAAAAAAATTAAATATTTAATTTATACTACAACGCTTTTATATCTAATAAAGTATGTACATACAAGCATGAAAACGTCTATTTACTTTGTATTATTCTGTACCGTACCATCGTAAGTGAATTTTAATGTAGCAAATTAATTAACTTAATGGAGTTTAAATGCCTACTTCAACATACTGGAAAAGCAAAAAGCACTTTACATGCCCGTGGCCGTTTAAAATTCCTTTCTGAGGGATCTAACAGCTACATTTGTCATTTATTACACAGTGTACTAAGTTAGAACAGTAGTCGTCGTCTTCATCATCTTCCTCGCATTATCCCTCTTTGTCACAGCTCATGGAAGCCTGCTGGGGTCCCCTTGGCAACTGATCCCGAGAATTGGCGTAGGCACTTGTTTTTACGGAAGCGACTGCCATCCAACCTTCCAACCCAGAGGGTAAACTAGGCCTTATTGAGATTAGTCTGGTTTCCTCACCTCCGGATTGAAAGTCGCTCGCTCTTACCGCTAGGCCACCAGCGCATCTTCTTCTACGCCGAATGAAATAAGTTTGTATTCGATGTAACACTGTAGTTATATTACTACTTTTACGTATACGTCTTCCTGTGCTGCTGTACATACGTAATATTTTTAAAGTCGGATACTTCAACTAAGAGAATACTTTAACCAAATAGCTCATTCAGTTTAAAAATTACGATCACCTTTCTTACTGTAAAGTTTATATGCCGACTTAATTTTGTTGAACAAAAACCTCATTTTGTTCGCGTGATGCTTTTCCCGTTTGAGATGAGACTCGTCGTTTCTACTGCAAAAAAACGCACGAAGCTTAATAAGTTCTTTGAAGGATATAATTTTATTCTAGACTGCCTGTTGTTTCTATTTATTCTTATTTAATGTTAAAATAATAATCGATTATTCATAGTTTACCACTTGACGAATCCTGTATCGCGGATATCTAACTTATAAACTGGATTATTTTTAATATTTTATTTTTGTCATCCAATTAATAATCATTTCTCGATTTTCTTGTTAAATTAAACAAAAATCTAATGATGACAGATATTTCTAAATTACCGGTTTTATAAGACCGTATTTTGAGTCATACAAAATAATATGATAGCAAATACGACTGTTTTGGCTAGAGCTTCAAAGTGTTTTTTCTATTATCCTAGAAATAAGTATAAAATAATTGACAAAAGTAAAATTTTCCCCTCTTACACTGACTGACCATAAAACAAGATTATAAAATCTAACAATGTAATAATTTTCAAGTTTTCTCCTTGGCCTTGTTGGAACCCTGCCAAATAGAACCTGAGAGCTAGGCTGAAGGGTGTAAAGGCTATATTATAGGTTTTATACAATGTCAACTTCAATATCATGAATTTTTAGTTTATAATATGTTTACTTTTAGTGATTCTCTCAAACTCAACACTAAGTATGTATTAAGTACTATCTATTTACTTATTATGCATCGAGAAAATTAATGAGATTAAAGATCTTTCCTTTGAATGTTTTATGAAGCACTGATAGGCCAACAGTAAAGCAAGTGTTTTAAAATTCGGAGGAATTATGTTACAACCCCGGTTCTTACCTTTTTTCTTCGGGACAGATTTGTATCTGGTTTCTTCGATTCAAAAACAAATTTCTTCGATAAAATATTGTTATTGAGAAGAGATCCGTACACGTCTGTGTCTGCGATTACGGAATTTTCAGGGAATGGAAGAAATCATTCGAGTGACTTCGACGCCTCAAGGATGTCGCCACCATACTATGGCGACAGGAACAAATAGTCTTTTAAACAAAAAAACATCCAAATCAGATTAGTTATCTTAGAGAAATGCGGAAGTTGACAAAAAAAAGATCGAAAGGACTCATTTTGTAACATAAATATTACAATCTTTAAGATAAATACATAAATTAAATAAATATAAAGAAATTTAGTTATTGATAACAACGCCCTCTCTGTGTGCTTCACAAAACGGTTAGGCTCACCTATGAACCCAACTCGTGCGCAAGCGAATTTAGCGAATTAGATAAGTAATTAGTTCAGGTGTAATCCGCAACCGTGATAGGGGCGCATCACAGAGGATGCTGCCTTTTTCGATACGAACGGCGAGGTGACCAGAAGAGTGCTGAATTATAAAATTCCAAAATGAAGTTAAAAGATAGCTATAGGCCACAATTCTGGTAACTAAAGTCATCTCTACGTTAATCATGTTAAATATAAAATAAAACTGGAGAAGTCGTCGCATTCATGAACACTTAAAATCCCAAAACTGTAAGTACTGTTATATAACCTCAAATGTCTAGCACGTTGGCTTTGCAAGATTTCTTTGGTTCTACAGCTGGGTTTTGCCTTGTTGTAGGGGTCCTTAGGTTGACCTGACAACGATTTCGAGGGATGAGCTCCGGCCGGCATCTGGTGTCCGAGCTGGTCATCCACGTCACCACTTAACCCTGGACCTGCTTCCTGGAGGCATCGGCGTCTGCGTAGTGGATTCCGTATGTGTAATAAATAAAGAGTGTTCGCAAGTGCTTTAGGAACAATCCAGGTTAGTTAAAAACTTAATTTGAACTTTAACTCAACGTCAGTGGACAATAAAAGTGTAGCTGTGTGACCCAGTGTGAATAAAGACTTTCTCCAGAATTTCTACTTCTTTTCATTTACATTACAACCCAGTAAAGGCGCCCTGAGGTTAAATATTAACAGTTTCATGCCTACGTTGTTGCGACCCGGTGAAGTACCAGTGGAGCTGATTTCAACTGTTACAATTTATAATGAGACGTTAAATTAAAAGTCTAACAAAGCTAGACGGGTCGAGTACTTTAGAAAGTGGATTCGTGTGCATTTGTTTCTGTGTCAAGTGGCAATGCAGTCACGTCCAGCCGCAGTCGAATGCAAAACCAAGAGGCTACAAAATGTCCAGGAGAATTTATACTCAGTTCATTTTACAGAGTTTGCTTAGAATTTTCATAGCCTTAGTCTGATGACTCCTTTACACGATGGGCCGTCATACTGGCCCACTGAGATGAGCGTGTATGAGAGTGTAGTGGTGTTGGATGGCTTATGGCGCGGCGGGATGGCGATGGGATGGCCACGCGGTGTTTATTTTTATCCGCACATCAAAGGTGGTGGGCCGGTGATGGAGCATATATTCATCTACACGTGGCCCATTCCATAGTGCGTGCTCTCGACCATCACACGGCCTCTCGCATCAGCCATAACAATCGCATGGCCATCTCCAGCGCTCCATAGTACACAGGCATAGGTACTAATAGCATTTTATTTGCCTTATTGATCCTATCTTTATACCAGACAACCTTTCACCGTTTCTTATATTAAATTTGGTGAACTTATGAAAATCATCGAGTGCCGCCTCCCCTAATGTAAATTGATTTCAATCCATGCGACTATGGAATTCCCTCGCGCGATTCAATTTGTCTGATATATGAGGAGTTCTATTCGGCGCTAAATAATATAAAACTAATCTATTTTTTAATACTACTATACCGTGACAAATCAGCTCTCGGTTCATATTATGGGTAGCTTTCAATTATAATATTGCGAACATATAAAAGAAAAATACACGATATTGGTTTACATTGATATATTCTACATTGAAAATTAATATTCTTATACACTGTCAATTTTATTTTTGTAAGCCAAGATCAATCAGATGATAGAGTCGAAACTTTCTTGGCTGACCGTACCTTAATATCAATACTTAATACTTATATATCTGTCGGCGGCCGATCGTAAGATCAGGCATATCGTGAAATTCCTAGGCATATCGTGAAACGTGAAAACCTTTGACTCGTTCGCTGAGTCGACGGAGCCCCGCTACGCGGGGCTCCTATTTCTGGGCAATTTGCTCTTCGGGCATCTTCGGCGTGTACGGGATGTGAAGCAACCTAACGAACCTATCCTGCCTATAGGTATATATTGGTTTAATGTGACTATCGTCAAAACATTACACAGGAACATTACGATCTGCCTGATCTTACGATCGCCGCCGACATATCAATCAAGTTTTTGGTTGTGTCTCAAGTGCAGCCAACTGAAAACATGATGTAACCCGCCTGTAATGGTGTAGTTTAAATTAGATATTAATTCTCCAAACTTTAAATACGATATCTATAGGAAAGGCGCTGACTAGTTATAGATACAATAAAATGTGTATATTTTATTTACACCCAGTTTGAAAGTCGCGGGACAGAAACTATGTAGACTGATTAACCAGTAAGTAGGTACTTATACAATTTCAATCTAATATCAATGCGTAAGTTATATATTATTAGAGAATAAAGCCAAGGAAAGGTGGAAAAGAATTGTTTAACGAATCGGAAAAGGGTCGGTATCAATAACGTTGTTCAGGTGCCGAATATCATCCCTTTTTTTATGTCTACCCACAATGGAGAAAACTGGGCTATTCTTCGCTAGGTGTTATTTTATTGTGCGGGTTAGAAATGGGAAAATAAAATTGTCATCGGTATTATTTTACGAGTACGACTCTATTTTTATTATTTTTACAGTTTGTCGGAGTTCTATTACTTGTAGGTTATATAATAACTGCAATTACAGGTTATTTATTAACTAAAAAAAAACATACAACCGAATTGATAACCTCCTTCTTTGAGATTTGGAAGTCGGTTAAATATGCCTTTTGTATTGTATTGTATTGTATTGTATTGTCATTTATTCACAAGAACATATGGTACATGAGATGTTACAATAATGATATTGAACCTTAATACATTCGGCCGTTAGGCATGTGAAAATTAAAGTATGTTTAACCTAGTTAACTACTTAATCTAGTGCATGCATATTATTACTGATTTAAATAAGTAATAAAAATAATTAGGCATAATGTTATATAGTAAAAAAAAATAATGAAACAGGAAGAGAGTTAATACAAAATAGACTTCCATCTTACATGTCGTTATAATACATTATTGAATTATTATTTTAAATAGGATTACATTAAAATTTATAATTAAAAAAATTTTCTATTTTATAATATGTTTTTTCAATTAGCTCTGCCTTTAATTTTCTTTTAAATAGATTTAGGTGTAACTCTTTTAACTCTTCTGGTAAATGATTATATACTTTAGAGGCCATACCCAGTATGCCGTTTCGCAATAACGCAGTTTTGCCAGCTACTGGGTTAATTTTGTACTTGAAACGCCTGTTCCTGGAGTTTTCTGATACTAATGGGAATAAATCGGGGTTTGATTTAACAAAAACTGACACTTCATAAATATAAAGACCGGTCATTGACATTATATTAAGATCTTTGAAATAAGGTCTACAGCTTTCAGTTCGTTTTACACCACAGATGGCGCGAACACAATTTTTTTGAGCACCGAAAACTAGTTTTTTGTTTGTAGAGTTGCCCCAGAAAACCATACCATAACGAAGAATTGATCCAACATATCCATGATAGGCTAATAACGCAGTTTTTCGATCCGAAATTTTAGCGATTCTTTTAAGGGCAAATACAAAACTATTTAATCGCTTACATAACGTTAAGGTATGCGTTTTCCAGCTTATATGATTATCTATGTCAATGCCTAGAAACTTAGTTACGTCTGTGTGTTCAACATTATGATCATTATATTTTACGTCAAGATATAATGGTTTTGATTTTGATTGATGGAATTGCATAATTTTTGTTTTATCAATGTTTATTTTTAGTCTGTTCGTTTCCAGCCAGTTTATGATAGTCTTAAGTGTATTGTTTATGTCAGATTCATATGTAGTCGGGTCGTTTGATTTTATTAAAACTGTGCTGTCATCTGCGAATAGTATCATGGGATGTTGAACGTGTGTTGGCAAGTCGTTTATATAAACTAAGAAAAGCAACGGGCCTAGGATGCTCCCTTGTGGAACCCCACGAATCAAAGGTGTTAATTTAGAATAGTAAGCAGTTTCTTCTTTTGTCTCAGGACATAGCCTTTTTATTTCAGTACACTGCATTCTATTACTTAAATATGAATTTAGTAAGTCTAGGGCGTTACCTCGGATTCCGTACCGTTCTAACTTTTTCAGCAAACGGTTATGGTCGACGAAATCGAATGCTTTCGATAGATCCATATATATCGCACAAATCGGCACCCCTTTGTCGACATAATGAGTGGCAGTTTTTATCAATTCGTAGATGGCTGTGGTCGTCGATTTTTTTTTTCGAAATCCATTTTGCTCTTGTACAAGTATTTGTTCTCGTTCTAGAAAATTATAAATCCGTTCATAAATGATTTTTTCAGCTATTTTAGAGAAGATGGATAATAAAGCTATAGGTCTATAATTTTCTAGCTGCTCTTTGTCATTTTTTTTGAATAGCGGCTTCACTACCGCGATTTTTAAGTTATCTGGGAATATCCCTTTTTCAAGCATTTGGTTACAAATAAATGCTAAAGGATACGATATTGCCTCAGCACAATATTTTATCACATTTGTTGTAATCTCGTCGATCCCGGTACTTCTAGTATTTTTCAATGTTTTTATTATTCTAATAATGTCGATAGGTGTCACAGGATGTAAAAAAATTGTATTAAGGGTATTTGTCGGTAATTTCTCATCAGTATTAGGTAGGCGGTTTTGATCAACATTAGTCTCGCCTATATAGAAATCGTTGAAAGCATTCGCAATAGTGATGGGATCTGTAAGCATTTCATTGTTTTTGTTAACAATTTTATGTATTGATTCTATAGGTTGGTTTTCATTCTTATTATTAATTATTTGCCAAGCAGCACGATTTTTGTTATTTGATTTTTGTATGTGGCGCCTATTTTGTAATTTTTGTGTAAGTTGAATTATCTTTTTCAGTTTATAAGAATACGCTTGCAGCTCTGTCTTATTCGAAGCACTTGGATTGGATCTATAGTTCCACAGCATTTCCCGTTTTTTTTTACAGGATATCTTGATACCTTTAGAAATCCATCGTGGTTTATTTTTGAAAAACAGCTTGATCCGTTTATACGGAAAACATTGGTCGTATAATAGTGTAAATAATTCTTTAAAGTTATTATATGCCTCATTTGGATTCATGCTTTTGTAGACATCCGTAAAACTGAGGCTTAGAAGATAATTATTAAATTTTTCTAGATTAGCAGTTGAATACTCCCTTTTTTTTGTATACCAAAACGAATGCAAGCATTTCTTTTTTAAAGGACAGTTTAGAATTATGGTACTATGATCTGACAAGCCTAGATCTAGAGAGCACGTTTTCGTCCCAGGTATGTTGACTGCAAAATTGTCCAAACAAGTTCCGCTACACGGACGAGTTGCAATTTTTATCTGTAATTTTAGGTTATAGTTCGCAAGAGTATTTTCAAACAAAGTTACAGATTTGTCTATTTTCAATATGTTAATGTTGAAATCGCCACAGAGAATTATTTGTTTTCGTTTTTTACTTGTCAATATAGCTAAGGCGAGTTCCAATCGTTCAATGAAAGTATGTAAATCAGAATTAGGTACTCTATACACACACATAATTATTATATTCGTGTTAGTCAATTCTACTGCGCAACATTCGAAATAAAGCTCTACAGAAATGTCACTTATTTCAGTTAGTTCCTGGAAAGCAATTCCTCGTTTGAGATAAATCGCTGCACCTCCTCTGCGGTTTTGTCGCGAAAAAATAGAACCTAGTACATAATTGTTAAGAAAAAATAATTTGCTTTCTTCTTTTAGCATAAAATGTTCTGTAAAACAGGCCACGTCTGGACCATATCCACAGTCCTGAAGTTGCTCTAGAGACAAGATGATAGTATCAGTTTTATTAATCAATCCCGCGATATTTTGATGCAATATCTTTAAAGAATGGTCTTTTATATCTAGACTGTTCAAGTACAACTGTAGATTCCTATTTCTATGAGTGATTTCACAGTGGTCAGGTATTGTATTCATGGTTTGAATGATGTCAGTGCTGGTATCAACGAAAAAATGCCTGGTTTTGTTGTAAAATTGCTAAATAATTTGCTATATCATAAAAAATAATTTTCATTCCATGATTATTTATGTGTCCACTATGTTTTGAGAACATTTGAGAGTCGTAACTAAGGTTGAGATTACTATCTAATACATAGGCATATTCGTACTTTGTCACATCTAAGTACAGTAAGTTATTGAATAGCTCCACTCTTCTATTAAACATGTTCGAAAATTGACCGCAATTAAAAGTTGGCACACACAATATTACATTTGTATAGTTACATTTCATAATTTCATTTCTAATATATTCAATCAACTTACTATAGTTTTGAGATGTCTTGAAATCATGTTCACCTATGAAAATAAGACATTGGTCATGCATCGTATAGCCAGTAAGTTTCTTATCTAAATTTTTTATTAAGTGCCTGATCCCAACACCTGGGGTAAGGTAATGACAGATTTCGTATGTTTCTGGCAGGATATCAGCAATCGACAGTATTTTATTAGAGTTATTAGAGCTAATAATGCAAAGTTTGCTTTTTGATCTAGTAGAGCTGTCGTCCTGTAGTATAGATGGAGCCGGCAATGGGATTTCATTTACTTCTGTACTGTTTTCACTATGTTCAGTTACCTGTGTTTTTGAGAATTCTGTGATATATGACTGAAGCTGCTGTAGCTGAGATTTAATTTTTTGGTTGTCCTTCTCGAGTGCCTGGATTTTATTGTTGGTATTTTCCAGTTGTTTAGAGAAGGTCCGCTGTTCTTCAGAGAGAATCCTGTTATTTTTTTCTATAACTTCTTGTTTGAAATTGTGTAGCGCCGTTTGTATTTCCGATTGAATCAAGGTTTTTAAATCGTTTAAAATGTTACTGTTGTTTTTTACTAGCTTAGATTCTATTAATCGTCCAATTTGCTCCATCATATTGTTTGACATTGTGAGCTGGTGTTCTTGACTACCATCTGTTACTGTTACCGAAGGCAAGGCTGCGCTTGCAATGCCAGTATAGGGACTCTGGGTAGATGCCGGTTGGGGTGTTGATAATATTGTATTGCCTGAACAGTCATTTAGAATATCGCTGTCCTCGCATGACATGTTATTTTCGTCGTATATTGCTTCCCTCGGAGCTATATTTCTATTTAATCCTGCTGGTGATATGGGCGTGTCATCGTTTCGTTGCTTAGGGGTTGCTTTTATACAATATGGGCAGTTCCAATGCTGTCGTAGCTGAGCACTATGCTCTCTAATAAATGCTGATGTCATATTACAGCACGAGTAATGGTAAATTTCCTTGCATTGGGTACAATGTATGAGTTCTCCTCTTTCAATACGTCTTTTACACTCGAAACAGTTCATTATGGCGGTTCTAGTGGCTTATATAATATTTAAAAAATGCTCAGGATCGGTGTGATGTTATGATGGAACAGTCCTTGGTTTATAGTCAAATCAGGGTAACGGTATGAAAATATGTGATACCGGAACGCACCCAGCTGACGGTATGAAAATATGTGATATCGGAACGCACCCAGACGTCAGTGTGACTTAGATGACAGATGTCAGGTGTCCGTGCTTCATAGCGTCAAAACCACCTGATAGGTACCGCTGTTTAATTTAATAATTTAAGCAGAATATCTGTTAATTTGAAATGTTTCTTTGTGTGAGTGTGTTTTCCAAAGTGCCGTTATGTCTTAATATAGATTTTGTGTCGTAATATGTAAAATGCAGCTCACCAGGATGTGCCAGACTTCTTTAATATGCAACTTGCAACTTCTCGTAAGTTTTTACACATCGTAGACACTGTTTTTAGTACTTTAAGCATTATTTATTTACAATTTTGACTGGATGAATACGTAGACACGACTGTCAACATTCACGCACACACGCGAACGCGAATTTTATTCCAACTCATCATTAAACTTTACAGTCTAAGGTTAAATCTAACATTTAATTATTTTATTAGCCTATGTGTGTGTTCCATTGCTGGGCAAAGGCCTCCCCTCTCCCTTTCCAATCCTCCCTGTGCTGAGCAAGATCCCGCCAATCCCTCTGGAATGCATCCAGATCGTCCCGCTATCTCTTTTTCGGTCTGCCTCTGCCTCGACTACCCTGGGGATGCCAGCTAGTGGCTATTTTGTTCCATCTGGCATCATGATCCGGCATCATGCATCATATATTAATTTATCTGTAAATATTTATACACAATTAATTTAAATATTTCATTTGAATGAGCGGACCTCCTCGTGAGTAACTTTACTCACGAGAGACAGGTTATAGCCCATTTAAATTTTTTTTTAATAAGGAAGAACAACTTTCCTAGATAGCTCGAAAGTACTACGTGAGACCGCATTTGTGAGACCTTGACTAGGGGAGTCAAGAGGGTATGGAGTATCTAACGACCTCTCGACTGACACTCACGGGGTTGCGCTGAGCTCGGGAAATTCATGATACAAGAATAAAAGACATGTTATAAATTTAAGAGGGAAGTATACCACGTACTCATCTGTACAAAAAGAGAAAATGTTTTTCCACTTCTAAATATTTTCCATTTTCCATGATGTTTTATTATATTTTTGACACAATGAAAAACTAGTTTTATAGGTTTTCCTTTTTCAAAATTAGGAATAGGTACAAATAAAAAATACCATTTTTTTTAAAGCGAAACCTACAAACCTAAAATATTATGCCGCCGAAGCGATCGACATCAAAATAGTAATTTGGTAAGATTTAGTTAGTGGAAACCGTTTTCTCCCGAAATGGGATTTCATAGAAAAGTAAATACCGTTATTTCGTTAGGATCGCAAAGCTATTCCTCCCTCTAAAGAAAGAACGTGTGGTATAGATACAACCAAAAATAAAATTGTAAATCTCTTACTAATATTTTAATAAGATAATTAGTCATGTGACTTGCTGAATTCAAGATTATTATATACGTTTACCAAAAAAAAGGATCAATAATCAACGTAATAGACGATTCTAATTTGTTACATTTTTTGAATTAGTAACAAATTGGTCCAACATAATATTTTTTTGGAACATTGTTCCATCAACCAATCCAACCCACACAGTTACACATCTCTTACAAAATGTTATTAAAAATTAAAACTACAATAATTTAACTAAAACAAAAAATATTACCTTCAAATATGAATGTACCTACTCCTTTAGCTTTGATACATAAAGGCAAACTAAGTTAGAATTTTGGTCACACTGTATTTTCGTGAAAAATTTCATTTTTGGTGCAAGCTTTTATCGCAGACTGTACTTTTTTTCCACAGGCAACTAATACTCATCGAGAAAATTCTAAGAACTCCAAACACAATTAGGTTTCGTTGTTTTATCACAGAGATCCTATGCCCACCTCCGGTCTCCATCAACAGATCAGCTCGATGACACCATAATATTGCATTGTCACCCGACTTACATATGTATGCAAAATTTCAGCTCAATCGGAAATCGGGAAGTGGATCAAATTTAACTTGCAAGATTTGATTACACACAGACAGACAGACAATGGTCAGGTGAAAGTAAATAACAGCTTGTAATAAGTTTTTGGCAAAAATTTCATTTTTGGTACAGACTTTTACCGCTGACTGTACTTTTCTTTCCACAGGCAACTACTGCTCATCGAGACAATTCTAAAAACCCCAAACACAATTAGGTTTCGTTGTTTTATCACATAGTTCCTATGGCCACCTCCTGTCTCCATCATCAGATCAGCTCGATGATACCATAATATTGCATTGTCACCCGACTTACGTATGTATGCAAAATTTAAGCTCAATCGGACACCGGGAAGTGGATCAAATTTAACTTGCAAGATTTGATTACAGACAACGGTCAGGTGAAAGTAAATAAAAGCTTGTAAAAATAGAATCAGACCTACTTAAAGGAAGTTAGTTAACAATCGAACATTTTAAAATATTTAAACTATGTATATCTTATTACGTTTTGACTTTTTACATTTGATGAGTAAATAATATCAATATCACCATTTTATTTCCCCATGAGTCGAAAATAGTCAGAGAAAATAACACGTGTCCACAATAAATAATTAAAACCCAAACGATAACATGCAACGTATACATATCGCGTCGACCATAGCGGCATTCCAATTTTAATAAACCGTTATTGATTTGTCATCGGCGCAACGCTCTCGGCGCCCGCAACCCGATGGCAGTTGGAGAATCCGCAAAAACGCCGAAGTTGAACAACTAGTTGCTGAACTAAACATCATCGGTGCGACAAAGGCGCAAAGGCTTCGGTGGCTCAGCCATCTTGAGCGAATGGGAGGCGATCGGGCGGTGAAAAGAGTGTTTGAGGTAAAAGCGACAGCACGCCTCCCGGTAGGTCGACCTAGGTATCGATTGGCGGATGTGGTGGACGCTGATCTGCACGAGCTCCGGGTTGAAGACTGGCGAGAATGGGCACAGGACCGGAATCAGTGGCGAGCAGTCGTGTCGTTGGACGCTAAGACACACTCTGGCTTGCTGCGCCAGAGGAGAAAGTAATTAAGTAAATTATTGATTTGATTTTGATATCATATCAATCTCAATGCTTCTCGCTAGCTATTTTATAGATGCCGGGGGGGTTCGAACCAGGGAATTTCGGTTTGAAAGTCACACGCCTCACCGCTAAGCCACCATCACATATCATATCAAAATCCGACCAAAATGGATTTTTGAAAGCCGAATGCCGCTCCATTAGGGCTTCATCAAGTATGGATCGAAACCTTGATTTAAGCGTTTAGGAGTTTGTGTTTGTTTTTCTGGTGTACAATCGATAATTTTAGGTTTTTGACCTAAATACAAAGGTTTATAGATATAAAGCTAGAGGAAGCATAATAAAATTTATATCTTGCCTACAGCAATACTAAGACTCCTAAAGGATGACTAAAAGGAAATTTTCTACGCCTTGGCTCGGACACGCACCATGCTACTGTGAGTAATTTGAAGTGCAAAATATTAGAGCAGAAAAAATAGCTGAAGTGTTTAACGTAAAATAAACGCATCAACGGTTTGTACGTCAGTAGATATAATAGATATAAATAAAATTAACATTGCTCTTTTAAAAGTTTCGTTCGATATTCGAGAATGAATATTGAATATTAATGCATTACAAATATATGAAAGCATTTATAAATTAAAAGTATTGTTGTTGCAGCTGAAAAACATATGGCAATAACATCGAACCGCTTTACTGCAGCAGTCAGAATCTGAGAGGTACCTTAATACTCACCTTTTTTTTATTGGGAAGACAATCCGTTATGGATTATGTCGGACTTTCACCGACTAAAAACCTCCCAGTTGTCCTTCTCGGCGCATTTCGGATCTCCAATGAATGCGCCAGTGTAGTCCTAGCGCTATGCTCCTTTGTAGGTCCCCTCTTTTTAGGGTTCCGTACCCAAAGGGTAAAACGGGACCCTAGTACTAAGACTCCACTGTCCATCTGTCCGTCCGTCCATCCGTCCGTCCGTCTGTCACCAGGCTGTATCTCACGAACCGTGATAGCTCTAGCTGAAATTTTCACAGATGATGTATTTCTGTTGCCGCTATTACAACAAATACTAAAAAGTACGGAACCCTCGGTGGGCGAGTCCGACTCGCACTTGTCCGGTTTTTTCAGTTGCAGTCCCTAGATACGACCGTCCCCGATCCCGAGAACCCCTTTTAGTCGCCTTTTACGACAGGCAGGGGATACCGTAGCGGTATTCTTACGCCCGGGCTACAGGGCGTATCTTAAGAGTGTCATTCCATTTCCAACTGCAGCTGCAATACTGTTCATTTTACTATGGAAATTGACAGTGACAGCGACGCTTTTCCATAGTAAAATGAACAGTATTGCAGCTGCAGTTGGAAATAGAATGTCACTTTAAGAGTGACATTCCATTTCCAACTGCAGCTGCAATACTGATGTTCATTTTACTATGGAAACGCGTCGCTGTCATTGTCAATTTCCATAGAAAATGAACAGTATTGCAACTGCAGTTGGAAATGGAATGTCACTTTAATACTCACCTAATAAACACCTGCTTAGAATATTTTTTTGGCGTTTAACGCTATAACTTAAGCACTTAAGCCTTCACGGGTTGCCGGCGTTCAATGGGTTAAAGCGCCGAATAATATACAGGGTGATTCAGGAGACGTGAGCAGGACTAACACTGCGCATTTCGTAAACTATAAGCAACTGTCTCGTATCAGTATTAGTGAGGTTAAAGTTAATTTTCTAGTCATGTTGAAAAAAAAAGTTATTAATTTATTTACGACATGCATGGTCACCCTAAAATTAGAATACTAAACTACCGATATTCTGTGTCAAATTGAATGTCATCACTGTCATTACGGACTGGTTACTTTTGAAAACTCGTATCTCACTCAAGTTTGACAGTTTATTTTCTTCGTAACAAAATGCTGTCATTACGGTTAATGAGGTTTTATGTTAATTAATTAGGTCTTGTAGGATGACCATGATTGTAGAGAATGAAATTTGCTCTCACCAAAAAGTTAAAAAATAGGAAAAAATGTGGTTGTTTCACCTAAACACGATGGTGATCGATCAATTATCAGTTACTGAGTGTGCAGGATTAGTCCTGCTCACGTCTCATGAATCACCCTGTATAGTCTGAAGCTGAATGTGTAATAAACGCGAACCAACGTTCTCTGAATAGCTAGACGTGATCTGTGATTACCACAGATTAACGGTACAAGAAGGAGCGCTTAAAAAATAGCACATCCATCTTCTTCTTCTTCAACCTAGCATTTTTCCGGCCTAGAGCCAGGGTCCGCTTTCCTGCTCATTTTTCTCCATTTTGGCCGGTCTTCGGCATCCTCACGTGTGAGATTGTTCTTTTCCATGTCCGCTATCACGACGTCCAGCCCGTCCATACGAGAATAAATTCAAAAGTGTATATGAAGTTCCCTACCCGCGTTTGACCAGCGTGGGGATTATAACCCAAGCCCTTTCACGCGTGAGAGGAGGCCTTTGCCTAGCAGTTGGGTCGTTATAGGCTGAACGTACAGTCACCTATACTGAATAGTTAGCACCTTTGCATACAAACTTCTATGCAAGGGGGGTACATTTTCTATGCAGCTGACTGTACCTACATATTTATATATGTACCTATATATAGGCTGAACGTATATGGACGTATGACTTGCACAAGTTGGAGTTGGAGTAAATAAATGTTGCGGCTCGGGACGTTAATGTTTACAACTCGGTACATTCAATTTCCACAGTAAGAAGCTGATTTTCCCAAACGTTTTTGACCGCTGCGCGATCTGGTGAGAGTAAATCCATGGTGATTAGCTGCGCTTGATTAATACATGCCATTCAGAACGGCGTCTCGGCTATGCTTCTAATAGCCTATTAACACTAAGACAAATGTAATGTTGTGAACAACAATGTGTATAATAGCTCACTTAAAAGCGAAGAAACTTGGTCACTTTGTGAAGATTTTCAATAGAAGATTACCTTACTTCATTGCTCTTACTTTAGGTATATGAAATATCTTTGTAGTACGGTTTCCAAGCGTCGGAGAAAATAGTTTGCGATCATGAAGACCTTTATGAAGATCCTTTGTTCACTTTTATTATAAGATACAAAGGACGGCTTTAAAGGTAAATAGCTAAGGAGAAGGTAAGGAATAAGCTCCTTATACTCCGTGATCAACATGGAAATATAAATCTACAGTGGGATTTATTTGGATAAAAAGGATACCAAAAAAAATTTTTTTTAACGATACGTTTCGAACATTCTAAAACAATATTTTTTACGTTACATAATATTTAATTTTCCGCTCACAAAACAATAATGTTTAATTGAGTAGATGCGTAGGCGCTTACCCGACCCCATGGGATTTGAACTCTATAATAAGTTACCATACAATATTAAAAACATAGAAAGCGAAAGTTTATTCCGTTTACGAGTGAAAACACTTCTATTGTCTCGCACATTGTATAGCGTTAAAGAGTACATGACTAATGATTATTCCGAATTTGATAATACAGTGAAACCTGGATAAGTGAAACTTCAAGGGACGAGCAGATTTGTCTCACTTAAAGAGGTTTTTCACTTACTTACCAGGCTCTCAGTTAGCCAGGTACAAATAAATTTCTGTCTCATTTATAGAGGGTCCCATTAACAGAGGTGAGAATAGAGGATATATCTCAGTTATAGAGGTGGTTAATAAGGTATTTTGTAATTATCTTTAAATGTTGAGGTAAAATAATCCCTGTCCCTAAATATTTTTTAAGTCTTTAAATATTTCTTTGAATTTATTTTGAATGATTTTCCACATGATAGATTTTTTTCAATTTTTGATACGGACTTCATTGTGTCTTAGAAATTTATTAAATGAAAATTTGTTTATTCTTGTTACTTATCAAGATTTCAGCTTTCGTTTCGATAGTTTTAACTACATAAAGTAACTAAATGAAACTTGAAGTCCTTTAGACACAAGCAAAATGCGGAATTAGTGGATAGACTAAGAATAAGTAAGAATACGGAAATAGATCAATAAAGTCCAAGTTAGAGAGGTCATACATTGACGTTATCTCAGATACAGAGGTAATTCGTATAACATTCTAAAAAAACAATTAGGAAAATGTACCTAATCTTATAAAGTTATAAATATAGTCTCAATAAAAGAGGTAAAATACACTCTCTGTCTCAATTATAGAGGTAAATGTGACTATAAAATCACAACAACTCATCTCAGTTATAGAGGTTCGTTTTATCTCACTAACAGAGGTAATTCAGTGCTAAACTGTTGGAACCGCACCATGAGTCCCAGCTATAGAGGTTTCTCACTTATCCAGGTCTCACTTAAACAGGTTTCACTGTATTTCAAACAATAAATTATGAATTTGACCACAATAATTGAGCTATGACCCATATTAGTCGTATTTGTTGAAACTTAATTCTTCATTGTATAGAACTGATCTTAATAATAATTGTAATATATACTGGGTCAAGCAAATCTTGTCAGTAGCAAACGGCGGTAAATTTGAAAAATCGCGGGTTAGCAACACTGTGTTCGAATAATTCGAAAATCGCGTGTCATCTGTGCTTTATCTGTGGAATGTGGATCGCGAATGACAGCCATCATCTTTGTTTACATTCTGAATCGATTCTATTTCAAGAGATATTTCTGCTGTGTCACCATTAAATACCAATATATTAAATAAGATTGTGCTTAATCAAAGCTAAGATGCCTACAATGCCTACGATGGCAACTGAGAAATCTAATAAAATATTAAAATCCAGTAGTAGGACATCTACCTGCTGAAGCAATGATTTTATTCATACATTCTTGTCTAACGGCATAGTCCACTTCTAATTTTATTTTGAGATCTTCAAATTAGTTAATCATTTTTATCAACATCACACACCGCTTTTAAATTGTCCGTCCATACCTATTAATAACAATTTCAAACATTTTCAATAGCGAATCCGCGAGTGACAATTTGAATTGACGGGCGCGCTCAGCGGAAAAAAAGTTTAGGTTCGATGTACTTGTACATTGTACATTGCTGCTTTTCTTAGCGCAATACTACTCTTTGAGTGTTGCCCTACTTTAGTTTGCTTTACATTGCTACTGACAAGATTTGCTTGACGCACTATACTATGCTATAAGAATAATAATTATACATAATTGTATTCCTTTGCATGAACGTAATCTTTGACGATCATTATAGTAATACGTTTTAGGTTTGATTTAAGGCAAATTTATAATGTATTTTATAATGAAATAAATATATCTTATCTTATCTTATCTTTATTTTGTTTGTGTGTATCGATTTCAGTCGACTGATCAAATAGGTACTGCAATGTAATTAAACTCTCATGCGAGTGTTGGCGGTGGATGCTAAGAATTAGCTGGATAGAAAGTAAGACGAAAACAGAGGTACTAAGCATGGCAGAGAGAAGAGATGCCTGTTAGACACAATAGCTAACAGAAGAGGCATGATAATTTGCCACCTGATACGACACGACAGATTCTTTTTAAACATCCTGGAGGGCAAGATTGAGGGGAAAAGACGCAGAGGAAGGTCCAGACTGTCATATTTCAGCCAAATAAAAGATAGAGTTTCTGTCGTGTCGTACAAGGGAGTTAAAAAGCAACAAGGAGAAAAGGACAAGGAAAGGAAAGTTAAAAGAAAGGAAGGTTAAAAGGTACAGCAAGGAAAAGAGTGGATTACTCCACCGACAAGAGCAGCTCTTAAATATTGATGATGATGATGAGAGTTCTCGCGCCGTCTAAGTGCATAGTAATATTGCATGGTATGTAATAAGTAACCAAGCTACACCGCCTCATTCAGGCTACACCGCCGAACTAATTGCATTTCCCAGGAATCGACAAATCTATTACAACGGAGAGTGGTCTATAACAACGTTATCTGCGTTCAGAGAAATATTGATTTTTAATATGCTCGAGTTTTACGTTTAATTCCAGGAGCTCCCGCTTGGGTTTATCAATTTGTTATGTATTTTATACATTGAAAATATGAAATAGCTATAAATATAAATTAAAAAGAGCCTAACTTCACTTCCCATCCCCAACTTCATCTTATCATTTTTTTTATGAAAATTATACTATAACTTATTCCAAATCCTAAATGTTCAATCACTTAACGCCCATGATAGGTACAATTTAGAGTCGAATTATGATAGGCTTTAATTGTTGAACACATATTTTTTACAAAACAGTTTTTTAATTATTCTACAAAAATAGAGCTAAGATTTGAGTCGTGAAATAATGATAGGCTTGGTAAGGCGAGTTCATAAATTATAAAAACTTTTTACAAAAAAAAGAAAACCGACTTCAAAAAGGATGAAATAAAATATTATCCTTTTTAAGTCTATGCGTTACCAACTGATATGTTTGAAGTCGGTGCCAAGCCAACTTTTGAAGCATACCATGATTTTGGTGCGATTCGATAAGGATGTACGTTGGATTGCCTTACAATGAACGTACTTTCTGTAGGTACAGTCGACGTTAAAAATATGTTTACACTTTTCGTCTTATTACAAAGGAGTAAGGTGCAAAAGTGTATAATACATATCTTTGACGTCGATTGTACCTAAGAACACACCTCAGAACACATGATCAAACCTTCTTGGCACAGTCCGTACCATGTTTGTCGGCACGCAAGCGCACAGTGTTTCGTCTAGAACAAGCTAGGTGGACAAAATATTTTTTTTGTGTTTTTGGGTAGTATTATGGTTAGTATTGTTAAATTAAATATAATTTACTAAAAATTTTAAAATACCATGAAAAAAACGTAAAAAATTAAAATAAAATATATATTTAAATTAATTATATATTTTTTGCAAATAATTTATTAACAAAATAATAAACAAAATTTTACAGTTCATTAGATACATTATTTTCATACTATTTACTTAAAAATATACAAAAAAATAGAAATATAATACAGAAAAATAATTAAAACTTAACTTATTATTAATAATTAATCTGTTAATTATTAATAACCTAATAATCTGTTCTAACTCATGTATTATATCAGAATAATAATTGTTTTCCTTGTTTTGCGTAAGTTTTTTAAAGTTTTTCTAAAGGATATAACACGCTTGTACCTTTTGCATTTGGCAAATAATGATATGATGAATATTTATGATAATCAGCCTTCATTGATCACATTTTAGTCTGCTTGTAAGTTTGTATTTGTCGATTTTGACTCAATATAATATGCTAATGCCTCATTAACACTTAGCTGCCTAGAATTCATTGAAGTACCTACTGCTGTCGTAAGAACAAGACTACGTTGGCTTATATGGACTTTCTCTAATTTTTTTTAACATTTTTGCCGTGTTCTATTTTCTGCCGATCACGAATCAATCGGGATTTCGGCAGCAGTTAAAACATAGGTACTTAATTGTACCAGGTCTTTAATTCAGCGTTTTTTTCGTTTTAAAAGGGGAACTTTTGAAGTTTAATTTGGGTCTTCCTGCAGGATTAACATTTTCAGACGACGTTGATGCACTTGGTCTAGTTATGAACACTTGTTTGGCCATCCATAACACTTTTAAACTTTTCCACAAATTGTTTCTTTAAATCTTGACGCACTATTCCACTTGGTATTCAGTTTTGATGAATAAATGCTTAAAATATTTTTCAACCGTCTCTCAGACTCTTCTTTGAAATCTCGTAAGTCATATTTTACCAATATAAACTGATAAAGGTGGAAATTTTCGTCGTTTTTCCCCTTATTTGTCCATTCATCAAAAACCCCTTCCTTAAAATAGAGAAAACGTGTTCTGCAAAAAAAAAAGAAAAAAAAATGTTCTGCAAATTTCTGCAAAATGAAATATACACCATCATAAACTAGAATTATGCAAGTAAATAATATCAAAAATCTAGACCGGTGTCAAGCGGTGTCAAGTATTTGCTAGTCTATCAAAGTTCTAAAATGAAGAAAAAAATACCAAGTTTTTAAGTGCATATTTATTGCTCTATACGAGCATTATTACAACTGATATGAACATGTTTTTATGAAAAATATAAAGTGCTTACCTTCAGTTATAAGATCTATCACCAAAACTTTTCATAAAATAACCTTTTACTTGTAAGAGATGTTGTTGAACGCATCACAAAATTGCAACTGATTTAGTTGTGTAATTGCACTTACCTCATTAGCTGACTTCTGCACCCTATAACTCATAAAATTAGAAAGTTAGACATAATCTATTAATGGGTCTGGGGGTTTCAACATGTTGTTTATCATATCTAATGACTCATTAGAGATAATTTGATAACGACTTTTGTCCACCTAGCTTGTTCTAGACGAAACACTGTGTGGATTGGGACTGAAGTTATTTCCCGTCCCTTATTTAGAGGACTACATTTCAAAATATAAAACAATTCAAGGAATTTACGTTCTTGCCAAATTTCACCTAAAGCGGTTCAGTTGTTTAGCCATGAAAAGGCGACAAAGAGGCAGACAGAATTACTTACACATTTATAATAGTTCTAATGGTACAGTTCTAATGGGATTTATAGTCATAAAGCTGATTATTTTTGACGGGTATTCTTTACTACTTGGCTTGGCACCGACTTCAAACATATCAGTTGGTAACGCATAGACTTAAAAAGGATAATATTTTATTTCATCCTTTTTGAAGTCGGTTTTCTTTTTTTTGTAAAAAGTTTTTATTTTTCCATTTTTAGTTTTAACGCATTGTAAATAGCGCGACGCGTGAATGAAAAACAACATCATGATTAACACTAAATTCGTGTATCTACTTTAATAAATATGTAATCTGGAATTTTCTCGAGTCCGTCTGGGAAATTATAATTCCTGTCACTACACTAAATCCATCCTCCGCCCCGCCACTGACCCAATCCCTCAACCCCCCCCCCTCTTCAACCACCACTACCCGACCCCTTAACTCCTAACCCTAACCCCCGATCAGTAGCCTTACCACTCTTACCAGCTTACCAAGAGTTTGACATTGATTTATTCGCTAGCGTGTGTGTAACTTATTTTCTTTGCATCTCGCTCGTACTGGCATATTAGTGCGAGCGAGATGCATAAAAAGTAAGTTACGAAGACGTTAGCGTCGCTAACTTAGCGAATATGTCAATGTCAAACTCGTGGTAAGGCTACACTTGCACTACATCAATTTGGCGGTGTTCGGAAGCAAATGCTCGAGTTACTTTAGAAAACACCGAAATCACTTTACACGTGCCTTTAAAAACTGAGGAGTTCCCTCAATTCCTCATGGATTCCATCATCAGACCAGAACCAAAAATAATACGGAAACACCTTGGAGGAAACTCCTTCCAAACAAAAAAAGAATTACTCAAATCGGATCACAGGTGCCCGGAGTAATCGCTGAACATACTACATTTAATAAATCATCATCATTATCATCAAAACAATCATCATCCCTCATCCAAGTCTACTTCATCAAAGTGGTGGTTTTCGGGAGAAAATGCTCGAGTTGCTTAAGAAATCACCCAAATCACCATGCATGTGCCTTTAAAAATTGAGGAGTTCCCTCAATTCCTCATGGATCCCATCATCAGAACAGAACCAAATTAAAATGGGACCAACTCGGAGGTAGCTCCTTTCAAACAAAAAAGAATTACTCAAATCGGACTACGGATGTCGGAGTAATCGGTGAACGTACATAGAAAAAAAAATAGCCACAACCGAATACAGAACCTCCTCCTTCTATGAAATGGAAGTCGGTTAAAAAGCGAGTTTAGGGTAGGTACGTAAATAGTTTTGCCAGCACTTATTTTCAATGAACAACATTGATAACCTCTAGCCGCCCATATGTCAAACCTTGCCAAGCAAAATGAAATTTTATTCTGTCACCACAAAGTTCAAATTAGAATAGAACAGGAGACCTTTTTATAGGTCTCTGGGCGGCTGGAGGATAAGTGAGGTTTACGCATCATCAATAATATTTGTTTTGTCTTGTATAATGTAGCCATCGATTTCCCTTAAAAAATGAGTTCTCAATTTTAACTTTTATTATGATACGCTGTTTGAATATCAAACCGGGGCGGGCTCAATGCAAACATTGTTCAATTTTTCAATCACTTATTTTTTGGGTTCTCGTATCGAAAGGGTCTTGTTTAGTGATGTTGCCCTAGCCTTCTCGGTCCCGAAAATATATAAAAAATTCATATATTTAAAGTCATTGCAACAAGCCCTTACGTTTGACTGAAGCCCTTATACAAATACATAGTTTGCATTTTTTTATTTACCCCCATAAAAATGGCCGCAAAGTTAAAGTTCAATTATTTACGTTATTCGTCCGTCTTTGGGTCACCAAGTTAAGTACATTTATATCCTTCATAGATTCTTTGAAATATCAAAATTTATAATGTACCTACATACTTATTAGAAATTTCCACTTATCAAATAAATAAATTAATAGCTACCACTAATAATTTGAAATACCAATAATTTTAAATTTAGATATTCGTTTACACAAATGTTAAATATACATTAAAATGTCAACAATTATACTTAAATAAAAAGTGGCCTTTTATCGGCCACTTCTCAGCAGTGGGCGATAAAAGGCTGATATGATGATGATGATGATAGATAGATAAGGATACCCGATATTTCTACAAACACTGAATATTCCCGGTCTTATTTCCACCCAGGGTATACGGGTACAACACACCCTTCGTCAAAAAGGTCACGACCCGCAAACAAGAGTTTGGGTTTAAGAGCATTTTGTGGCAACGGACTTTATTGTTAAACTCGACGATGAGAGGTCGAGTTGAAGAACTTATTCAGCAGCCATCATTAAAATATGTAGGTCAATAATATTTTGTTGATGGCCAAATATGCTGCCTCAAATAAATGCTCATTTAAATCTATGATTAACTTTATTAAGATAATTTTGTTTGCATACTTTTTATTCGACAAAATTAAAGTTTTTACAGGACCAAATTCGTTTTTAAAAAAAAGAGTATTTTTTTTAATTATTTCTTTTTTAGACCTCTGTTCGAATCAACGTCACATTTCAAAGTCAACATACAACTCAATTTACAGATACATTTTAGAACCTTATTCTTATTTTCAAAACGAATACGAATTTTAAAACAAGAAATTTCATATTCGTGTTGCTCAAATTAAAGTCCTTTGGCAATACACCGTTCAACTTCATCAAACGTCAAGCAATATTGACCAGCCGGTCCATTACGTACAACGAAAGCTCGTAGAAAAAGCTCGAACGTAAGCTGTATATCACGGAGCTCGTTTTGTTTACAGCTGTCTCGTAAACTGGAGTGGTGTAAAACCAGTTTTATGAACTGGCCGAGTAATTCCCTTTGGGGCAACATTGGCGAGGCGGGTTTTCCGCCGACCTAGAGTAATACGACATTTCATCACAAAGACTTATCTGGGCTATTTTATTAAAAGTTGTACAATACCGTAAAATGGGGTGAGTAGGTTTCGCGGGGAGAGTTGGGTTATGAATGGGGAGAGAAGGTTTGAGAGGGGGGGTGAGAAGGGATTTTAAGGCTACTGCTACAAAAATAATGTATTCCAATTTAAAATGGGTCTATAGTTATACGCATGGTAAAAAAAAACGATCCAACAATCTTCCAAAATCACCTTTGTATGAAAAACCCTCTCACCCCAAATACGAGGCACTACGGGGTGAGGTGGGTTTTCCTCTTTATCGTCAAAGTTATGAAATGGAACTACCCAAAATAAAATACAAACTAAAATACAAACGTCCGAACCACTTATTATATACACCATTCAGTTTCCACATGTAAAAATAAAATTTTATCGAGGTTTGAAAGTCAAATTTCACCCAACTCACCCCATTTTACGTTACACGTTTTCTTAAAATAAATTTCAATGTAATTTCTACTCAGAATTTCAAGCTCTTTCGATCTTAATAAGAAAAACTGATACCTACATAGGAGACTATTCTTCCTCCTATTAGAATCAAAAGAACACGGGATTCAGAGTAGAAATAATGGTGATCGCATGGTCGTCGTAGCTTTCTGTTATCGTTGCACATTATAGGCAGCCCCACGTTGGGCGCCACTTTAACGCTGTAATCCCTATGTCCCAAATAACACCCCAAAAGCAGACTGATTTCAATAAAATACAATAATATCACAAAATCGCTGCCCAAAGTGCCATGTTGATATAAAGAGCGTAGAGAGACGAGAAGCCCGATTCACATTAAATAAATTGTTATGGCTTTGATACGGCATTAACGATAGCCTTGGTGATTAGCACGCATCTCTTACACAACTTTCACTTAATTTCGTATGCACCATTATCGTAAGCGATCTTCAAAGTCGCCATGGAAGATGACATGGAATAGAAAAATCTCACACCTGAGGTTAAAGACCAAAGTGGAGAAGAATGAGTAGGAAAGGGGACCCTGGCGCTAGGCTGAGAAAAGGTTTAAGAAGAAGAAGATCTTAAATAGTCGTACCAAAAGCATAACAAATGCCTGACTGCCGTATTCGAACTTCAAGATAATTCACAAGAGACGACACGTACTACCTAGATCCATTCTAAATACGTTATAGTTTAGATATCAACTAGTTCTCTTTTGCAGCGCAATTCGGACAACCAATGTCACTTTTACGTTAGATAGAGTAAGATATCTATTAGATGTGAATTGGATCTCTAAGTTATATTCTGTGGAAATCGTTCAAGAGTATCTCCAGAATTGCGCAAATGTCAAATTTGACAGGTTAGTTCTTAAACGTATCGTTATCGTATCTTGGTGATGTCTAAAAGATATCTAATAGATGTCTATTTCAAAATCCGAATCGGGCCCTGAGTCATCGACTCGCCCGTGCAATTGGAAACTCATGCTGGCCCAGCAATTAAACAGCTTCTTGGACTTTCAGAGCTTTTCTCGCGTTTTATGGTGTCCGTTTATAGTTAAAGGAAGACGTTCATTGCTTGAAAATTTATGGAGATAGAATATTTTTAACGAGACTTTGGCGGTAAAAAAATCGGTTTAGGTGGCTAAGTGAAAATCTTGGTTTTATGAGGTAAAAATCAAAGGTTACTTGCTTATTTTATTTACATAGCATTACGGCGTATAGTTTAGATTATAAGAAACGAATGATTGATTAAATTAATCATTCATTTACTCACCTATGTTTAATAAGAAACTGAAATAAAACCCTCTTTGAACATGTAGAACACATATGTATTTCCTTGATTGGGTGGTAATATATTTTGATATTGTAATTCACAAAAGTACATTTACAACGATTAACTTGTGATCGTGCTTGAAATCATTTCTTTTTATTAAGATAAGATAAGATAAAAGATAAGATAAGATAAGATGGTAACGAATAAATAAATACAATTTAATACAAATACTCTTTATTGCACACCTGAATAAATGAAAACAGAAACACAAATGAATATATATTTTAAACTAAAGTCCTTCTCATTATCTTAATGGGCGTGTTTACTTTTGTTCATGTAAAACGATATATACGCGTTTGAGAGATACGTAAGGTAAAAGTACTAGTGCTCGACGCTGCACTAGTATTCGACATGGGCACTTTATGTCAAAGTAATATAGGTTAAATTTGAACGGCGAAGATTTTTCTGCATTCAAATTTCATCCTTGTCACTTTGACATAACGTGCCCATGTCGAATACTAGTGCAGCGTCCAGCACTAGTACTTTTACCTGGCATAACGTACAGTTATATTGCTTTACAAAGCATGTTTTGAGATGGGTTTTACAACTGTTGACGTTTCATTTCCATTAATTTCCGGATCCTTTGTAATTTTCTTTTATAAGCTTGCGCTTTTCAACTTCAGTCATTAAAATGAACAATTTACTTAGAGATTACGACTTGAAACATCGTTTTCTTTTATGATAATTATGATTCTACTTTAAAATTTGCTTGGACATTGAAAAAGGTTGAGATATTTGATGTTCCACAAAATAAATATTAATACAATGAAGCCTTTAAACAAAAACGCCAGAATTCAAGAATCACAAATACCTGGTAATGAAAATGATGAGACGAACGACGAACTACTTAGTAGGGTAACTAAAAATTAGTTTTGACCATAAAAAACAGTAAGTAAATATTCTTTTTTGCACCAATAATTATACATTTTACATACATGTAAAACTATAAAAAAATTAACGGAAAGAAACATTGCATGTTTTTTTTTTCCAAATTAAATGGAATAGGTATGTATAATCTCCTATTTTTCACACGGACATAATTTTTTACTCGTGCATTAAGCCAGGACATCGCTAGGAAAATGATAATGATGACCTACCTACATTCTAATAAAAACTTTCTCGTTTTATTTGATAAATCAATTCCGTTCTCAGATTTGACTCTCAGATGTTACAAACAGCTCCCGCTCTTTGAGCAGTTAAACCTTATTCACAAATCATTGTATACCCGTCTGTCACCGCGTTTTCATTTCACCTTGTTTCCAAGGTTCTTACCAACTGTATCTTATCGTAGGTCAACGTATACTGGTCTATTTGAAGTGAAGTGGTTAGTTTTCTTTTTAAATGACAGAGCTGACAGAGCAGACCGCTAATCGAATTGCTAATTATAAGCTCCAGTGAGGTAACTTGAAGCTTTGAGCCCGAGGTCAATGGGTCAGAGCGAAGCTATACATATTAATACTTGTCTACCACAGCTGCTCTGTTAGTAGGTATCTAATCCAGATTATCAGATTAATATTTGAATTAAACCAGACTTACCAAAATTCAAATAAAGTGTATTCATCCTTACATGTCTTATCAATTATGTATACAAACGTGAAGTCATAGTTAGTGTCATTCCAACAATATAATTCAAAGACAATCTAGACATCGTATTGTCAGATGTTTTTGCGGTGATCCTTTCGTTACTGCGTTTATTGATGAAAATCTTATTAGAAATTATGAATTTCAATAGTTAGGTACGTGGTTGATGTCAATACTTTGCGAGTTTCTTTAAGTATACAGCGATATTTTAAGTGATGATTATTGTTTAATTCCAGAGAAAAGTGTGATAATGATTTCGAGAAGTGTTTGTTTACATGATAGGATAAGAAAGCATGAATACAATTTTGATCGATCGCGCTACCCGGATTTTTGATATTAGCGGGCACTATGTCTGAATCAGAGCGGTAGGTTTTGGAATTGAAAAGATTCGATATTACTCGGCTTCTAAGGGGCCGATTCGGAATTTGAAATAGACATCTATTAGATATCTTTTAGACATCACCAAGATACGATAACGATATGTTTAAGATCTAACCTGTCAAATTTGACATTTGCGCGATTCTGGCGATTTCCACAGGATATGACTTAGAGATCCAATTCACATCTAATAGATATCTTACTCTATCTAACGTAAAAGCGACATTGGTTGCCCGAATTGCGCTGCAAAAGAGAACTAATTGATATCTAAACTATAACTTATCTAGAATGGATCTAGTACGTGTCGTCTCTTGTGAATATCTTGAAGTTCGAATACGGCAGTAAGTCTCAACGCATAAATTTAACCCAAAGTGTTTAGTTTTATAAGTTTATAAAAATGCATATACATGTTAGTCTGTAAGGTATTTGTAATATGGGACTTGTTGCCTGATTTAAAATGTTGAATACCCAAGTATATTATAAATACTTGTGAGGTTTCCAGAAATTCTCTTCTCTGTAGGTATATTGTTTTACAACTATTTGACCCAGATACCTACCGCAATATTATATTCCGGTGTTATACTACAGAGTATGAACCCTTTCTGAGAGGATAATAATGTAAATCAAGGGGTTAGGATATTTTGATATTATCTCGACTCCAGTCGAGATCTTTTGAAAGAAATTTATATATCTTTGGTTCAATCAGTGTTGAGATATTGCATACCGGTTTGGGGAGGGGCAGCAAAAACCAAATATCTACAGGTGGAACGGTCACAACGTGGCTTGATTAAAGTGATGTATTTTAAAAAACGAAGATTCTCCACTGAAAGACTGTACACCATATCCAACCTCCTAACTGTTAGGCAACTATATATAACTTCCACGGTTTTAAAAGTACATAGGTCCTTGCCATATGATTCTAGTATAGAAAATAGAAGAAGGAAAGATGTTGTTGTGAATAATAAGACTAGAACTATCTTTGCAAGAAGACAATTTTTCAAATTATCAAATCACCTGTATAATGTAATTAATAGGTATCTCAATATATATGGAAAACATTACCATCACTGTAAAACAGTTATTCCAAAATGGCTTCAAGGAAAAAAATATTATGAGACTGAGCGACTACTTCAACTGTAAGAAACAAAGAGTGAGTTCCCAAGCGCACGAACGTTTACACACACACACACACACACACACACACACACACACACACACACCGAGACTTGCACCTTTTTACATGTAATGTTTTTGATGGGATCTCATCTCTTTTTGTAGGCAGTCCTTCTTTTCGGGTACTCATACACATACTATGTATACACATATCATAACTAAACATATCTTCATTGATACTCACATCGTACATCGTAGTGTACCTTTACTTTACCTACTATTTGTAGGAACTGCAACAGTAACTTTGTAATATCATATATTTATATGGGATTACAAACTTACTTATGCAGTTCTTAGATCTTTAAAACGTGACTGATATTGCAATATTTTTAGGTTTTCCCTTTATGTGGCCATTAAACCCTAATTCTGTACCAAATTTCAGCTCTCTGAGTTTATGGGAAGTACTAGTTCTATTCTGATGATCATGAGTGAGTTTCATAAATGCGAAACTTTGCTTTCGCTTAACTTCGGAACTAAATGACCTACAGACTTGAAAGTTTGGATTTTAAGTATGTGATTATAGCTTACTGGATGACCAAAATTTCTGCGTTCTGGTCTTATCCAGAGGTTCTCAAATAGGGGCCTGAAAATGCGGCGAAATGGTTCCAGTAAAGGATGGTACGGCAGTGTTTGCTTCGCGCTCGACTTGGCGGGGGCACTGCCGTGCCCCCCGATTATAATGTATGTAATAGATAATAAAGATATTTTTCATTTTCATATTTTTCATTTTCATTTTCATTTTCATTTTCATCAACATAATATGTAATCACTTGCTTCATCGCGACTGATGATGATAATGATTGATAAAAATTATCCTTGGCTATGACGTTAATCTTTCTCCGTACCATAAATTAATCTAAGTCTGTCTAGTGGTTCAGGCGTTAATTTTTTATTGAAATGCGAATCGCTTAATAATTTGTCACCTCTAGCGAAATATTAGTATGTATACCACGGTTCGTTCCAAACAGAAACTCTGTTAAGCATATAATGTACGCTCCGTTGAACAAACAAATTGAAAACTTGTTGCACCCAAGTAATAGAGTTGCAGTGTATGTTGTCGCTTACAGTACATTTCGCTCCGTCGCACTGGACATCGCGAAATTGCATTTCAGATCGCGGAAATTCTCATTGGTTTCGAGGCTGCTTGAGTCATTTTCTTGGGAGAACCAGTGAAGGGTGAGCTTGGGATCCGCTACAGACATGTGTGGTCAGAAGTTGGTGTTATACTGGTTGGTGTGGGCGATTAACTTGTCTGTTTTTTGGCAATCAGTAGGAATGGCATTGGGTTTTCTAATCAATTGTCAAGTGCGGGTGATGGGTTTTCAACTACAATCAGCTTCTATAGCAATGTGCAATGTGAATGGCTTGTAGGATCTAAAGCTCTCAAAGCTCTTTCTACAAAGAGACTCTGGTTGGAGCAAAAAGCTTTGGGTACTTGGCAAAAGGATGGTAGGAAGGAAGGAAGGAAGGAAGGAAGGAAACATGGATGTTGACAAGCTACTACGGGGTCAAAGAAGTCTTGACATTCTTTACACAGGTGATATTATTGTGATTACTGTGAGACTTAGTCTTATTGTAATACTTTCCTATGATATTTATTTGGTTAATCATAGTTGTTACAGATCTTGTGTTTATAGTAACACCAATTCCCCTGAACGCATGACTCGGCAAGCAATGGTTATTATACCGCTTGTCCAGTCACACGGATATCGGAGAGGATTTCCTGTTATGTTGGTGGATTTCGATTGCTATATCCGGAATATCCGGTTTTGTGAAGTGTGTGGAAGGTATCCATTATCGTCGTTTATATATTTCGGATATATATTGTAGGTATAAAAATGATCCAAGCCAAATTTTACGCACTTGAATTTGGAACTTTCTTTTATTTCTCGAAGAGATCACAACTCGAATTTAATTTGTACTTGTTCAAGTACGCGGGGACTTACGAGGTTAAAAAAAAACAAATAAATTGCAGTCGTAACGTGAGTTCAAGCCTGCCCGACGCTCAAATTGTCCTGATGATTCTGGTCAGGAAAAAAAACAAAAGAGGGTCAAAAGTTATATTGTTCTAAACCTATTTTGCGTAATAAAGGTTTTATGAAAACAACAGATATTCGTTTGTTATCAAGATTAGGTAAACATCCTACAGCTTGTTAGTCTGTTATGTCACCTCTATTATTAGTTGAACTGAGATTGAAGGTAACTTCAAGTCTCAGAAAACTAAGCGCATGATGAAAAATTTTGACGAGAAAGACTCCTGACTTAGAGAAAAGTCTGCAACGATTTTGATAGCGTAATAGGCAGCAAAAGTGTTATCTATTTATGTCATAATTTCATAGAAGTTTGACGTTTAAATTAACACTTGCACTGCGTTTGTTATCAAATTCGTTGCGGATGTTTCTTGGTCTAACTCTAGAAAATACGCAAAAACGTATGACATAAAATGGGCAATACGTAGATCGATGCTTGAATCAAAAGCCTAACTCACTACCTACATATTTAAAAAAACAACGACTAACATCAATTTTCAAGGAATATAATTATATTATACAGGTTAACGAAACTGTTTCCTTTGTTTTCTCGTAGAATAAGGAACAATGAATTTATTTCGTTAAAGCTACGCGTGCTCGGATATTAATGATGCAAACAGTCTGTATCTGCGTTATATTTGTGTTAGGGTTATCACTAATAAACATTTAATAAATTATGTACTTCTGTATTGGCTTCTTTTCGATATTAAGCAGCTATTGATTCTTTGTCTAGCTAAAGTGTATTTATTCAAAACGCGAAAGTTTTAAATGTAACTTAAAATTTTTGTCTATTGCCCTACAAACAAGGGCGTAAACATTAGAAACATTACTTTTAATTAAAATAATGGTAAATAACGTTTGTAATACAACATAAAAGCTTTCCATCTAATATCAAAGTTAGTTTTTGCATACATGTTTAGAAAGCGAAGTTTAGAAACAACGACTCCACGTAGTCGTTGGAAAATCAAAATAGAATATTTCGTCTGTGTAGCGTTTAATAGAGACTAACAGATGTGAGAACTCTCAGACAAGCAATTGAGACAGTAATAACTAGTATTTGTGGGAGTTGAAACGTTCTGTAGCTTAATTTGCTAGACGATACCTCCTTTAAAGACTTTATACACATACACGTGTGGGACAAAGTAAGGTATAAATACTATAACTGTGAACCTATACAACAAGCAGAATGTATTACTTACCTTGGAGTCAAAGTAGACGAGCACCTCTCCTGGTCATATCATGTTAATTTTATTTATGAAAAACTTAGAGTATTATTAGGTAAGTTCTATCACTTAAAATTCAAAGTTCCTATTAGCACACTTAAATGTTTATACATGTCACTTGTAGATTCGATACTGAGTTATGCTCTTGACAGCTATGGGCTCACAACTAAGACCAATATCGATAAGTTAGAGAATATGCAGATCAGATTTTTAAAATTACTTGTCAACCATAAAACTAAACTCAAATGTAAAGGTAACTACAGACTTCTTTTCAAAAGGGTCTAGCCGGAATCCTATAGTGAAACTGCCTCTGGCTGAAGTGTATACTTTTCTTAGGCGCGTTTATTTGTCTTATTATAAGATACCGTTTTACCAATTTTCAACCCTAGAATCCCCTTGGTCTGGCAAAATATTTTTTTTAATCGTTTTTGTTTTTTTGGAGCTAAACTAGTGGCTCTATTATTTTGAAATTTGAATATTATATGCACCTAATAGTAGTTTATTTTCAAAAAAAATCAAGATTGTAACTTGTTATATAGGTTTTCGCGGGCTTATTTTCCGCAACTCGACGTCTATTATTGCGCCTATTTTGCGTGATGGGATGGCGGCACTATTCCTGCCAACCCAACTCCACCAAGAAGCCTAGCAGACCCTTAATGTTGCCGACGACTTCTGGGAGAGACCCTGGTGAGCCGAGGTGTTGTGCCCGGTATTTTGCCAGCCCTGGGCATTCGAGAACGACGTGGGCGGCTGTCTCCTCGTCCTCCATGCATGCTCTGCAGAGGGGGCTATCTGTAACACATAGGGTTAATAAGTGCTTGTTAAATGAGGCGTGTCCAGTTATTGCCCCAGTTATAAGCCGGAGCAGCTCCTTTCGAAGCCTCCGCGACAGACTTGTAACTTGTTTATAAAGGCTTAAAAATATATTTTAAATTTTTTAAACTTTTTTTTAAATACTTGTGAGATAGCGACAACCTCAATTTTTTGTTATTTATTGCAGAATATACTATTGCATAAAATATATTTTTTGTAAATAAATCCATTTGTGGCAACAAGGTAAAAATGTCTTACTAATGCATACAGGCCGTCCTTCTTACGTACTTTAGGCAGGCCTATGGAACTCTCCGCGCGAGCTCGGATTAATACCTACGAGTCTGCTCCCGTTCACGGTAGAAAAGCAAGCCAGTTGGTTGCCACACGCGCTCACGTACGCACGTCACCGCGCGCCGCACTGTAAATTTTTACGATAGTTACAAGCTACGTAGTAGGTACCTACCTACTATTGAATTTCTTTAATTAAACATGTAATGTTTATTATGTATGACAAATGTATAGTTTTAGATATCTATCTATTTGAAATAGGTAGCAAATGTTTAATTTATTTTGGTAAATGTTTATTTTAACGACAGTAAGTTAACTTTACACCAGAAAGTGCCTACTCATCTTTGCTGTGGTTAACTTATAATTAATTAGGACCTGTATTCATGGGGTTTTTATTATTTTTCTTTTTGTGTAACATTAATCTCTATCTGGTTTTAAATTACACGAAGTTTTAAAACTAATTCTTGCTGGGATTATTGCGCGGTTTATAAAACAGCGTAAACACTGCGGTTACTGCAGAGACATATGACCTTTTAAAATGACTATTTCGCAAACACGCATAATCGGAATATTAGGTATAATTTAAGATTTAGCTTTCCTTTAATTTCACTCCGCTGTTTAAGTAGGTATTAATTTATCATTTCTAAGCGTCAGCAACCCTAGCGTTGTGCCGGTGCGCGCGGTGCGGGGAGCGGCGCGTTGAAGGTCACTCCATTGTATTTTTGTGTAGGTATCAAAACAGTAGGTATTTGCGTTTTGTTTGAGAGATAAGTATCTGTTCGTGAGAACTATTATATAATCTGTGCTTTAGGGTGGTTCACGTTTGTATGGGAAAAATTCAAACTCTAGATAGAAGAAGCGGCACCCGCTTATTTGGTTACACATATTATGCTGATAATGTACACCAAGTCTTGTAACTTTATCTCAACTACAAGGGGGTGCTCAACCACTTATAATATTTTTAATATGTATTTCTTTAAAAGGCTGTATTTATTATCTAATTTATTTGGCAAGCGCTGGTGGCCTAGCGGTAAGAGCGTGCGACTTTCAATCCGGAGGTCGCGGGTTCAAACCCCGGCTCGTACCAATGAGTTTTTCGGAACTTATGTACGAATTATCATTTGATATTTTCCAGTCGCTTTTCGGTGAAGGAAAACATCGTGAGGAAACCGGACTAATCCCAATAAGGCCTAGTTTCCCCTCTGGGTTGGAAGGTCAGATGGCAGTCTCTTTCGTAAAAACTAGTGCCTACGTCAAATCATGGGATTAGTTGTCAAGCGGACCCCAGGCTCCCATGAGCCGTGGCAAAATGCCGGGATAACGCCAGGAAGAAGATTTGGCATGCGAGGCAGCCCTGCCCGCTTACCATGCGCTCATTAAAGAGCCATGAATATTGTTTTACGGGTAATAGCTGGAAAATACGCCGGAAATATGCGACGAGCCAAATCCGACTAAGTAGCAACATTCTTAAATGTCCATCGGTGGACCTTATTCCTTTTGTAATAAAGTTTAAGAACTGTCAGTTCAGTGTAGGTAATGGTACACCGATTTTCTCGGCCTCAGTCTTCGGTCGGAAGTTGAAATAAATACTAGCTATGTGCTTAAAACCTGTGGCGGCAACATGATTGCATTTTGATCGCCTGTCACTATGCCTGTCACTTTCACTTACATAAATAACACAAATAATTTATTACCATAAATGTTGTAGGTACACGTGCAGAGATAGATCCATCAGACTCCAAACTAGGCAAACTAACTAAATAATTTACAGATATAATAAATGTTACTTGAATGTTCATAGCAAATTTCACGTCATTTCAGCGTATTAAAATGAGAGAATTTCGATTGTACATATACCAGCAGCTAGCAGCCCGAATCAGATTTAAATATTGGTTTTCTTCTCGTCGACTGTAATTGTTGAATTAAGATTTCGTATACCAAACTATAATTGGGCGAATACTTTTTATTTATGGGCTCCCAACTCAACTATAATATTCAATTCGAAACGGCTAAGACAACTATACTGAAATTGACCAATCACAGCTCGCCGCAGCAGTCAAGAAGACAAAACAAGACCATACCTCAAATTATTTATTTATTTCAGGGTGTAAAGTAGAAACAATTTCTTCATAAGTTAGAAACGTGCACGTGACACCCATAATATAGCAACATCCATAGGCTGCGAAAACCACTTAGCTTAGCTTGTTAGTCTCCATAAGCTACGGTGGCCAAAATCGAGAAAAAAACTGTCAAAAATTGAATTGAGCAAGGAGCAAGTACCAGGGCCTCATGAGTTACTAGAAGGTTCGACAAACCCGCGACCCCTTGGTGATTAGCACGGTGTATCTCATGCACGACTTCATTTCGCATGCAGTGATCAGCATGAACTTCAAGGGCATGTCAAAACCACATCAAAACCAGAACAATTTTTTTAATTAGAATTGAGCTCTAAGTTCTGGGAGCCAATATTTGCACTGCATGATTTGCAAGTAACTTTATTCATATTCATCAAACAATTACAGTATCATTCATTACCCATTCATATGTAACATACATAATAAATTTCCAAAGCAATTTCAGTTTTACCTTTGTTCGGGCTGTTTTATTAGTCTCTCCATATTTTATCGGTATTGATTATTTCGGTTACTATGGAAGGATTGGTGTTGTCAGTAAGATTAACGACCTGTGTGTTTTTTTTTGTTATGATTAAAAAGTTTTTATCTTTCATTTTAGCACATTAAAGTAAGAGCGTATCTTCAAAACTAGTTAGATTTTATTCATAAACAATAATACAATTAAAAATACACTACATAATCTAAACATAAAACTAATTAAAAAATAAACTTAAATATAAGCAAAATAATATAGACAAAGAAAAAAGAATTAAACTAAATAACTAAAAGTTCCTAAAAAGTAAAAAACCTACAAATAAAATATTGGCCCCAGGTCCGTGCCCACCGGTAGGGTGCCCAAAAGGCTGGCGGCGTTACCACGCTGTACGGCAACGCCGATGCGTTGGGCGAGGTAAACTCCAGCCTTCCGGTCACCCGTTGCGTCTATAAGGCGCTTGGCCAGCTCCTTATATACGCTGTGCGCGCCTTGACCCCACGGCCCAAGCGTCTCCACACCGAACGGCTCAAACATGCTCAACCCGGTGTCTATTTCGCGTTTTGAACACATATTAACTCATATTTATAGACGGGTCTATCGAGAATTTATTTCATTACCTTTATTTACCGACATTTCGTGGTCGATAAATAAAGGTAATAAAATTAACTCGCGATAGCGTCTATAAATGTGAGTTAATAGAGCGTATCTTCGATCGGTAGACAATCAATAACCACTGAGTTATTGTAATTAAGTATATTTTCAGTAATTATTTATTGAACAAAACTATCGGGATCGATAGCCTTTAAGCCTCTTTCTCCGTCATAAAACAGATAATGACAATAATGACGAAGTATTTTAAAATAATTGTGCATTTTATGAAAAAGTGTCAGAAACTTAAATGTACAACAGAAAGTGTAATGGCCCACCTATGGCCACGCGACACGCATATTGTCTTGCAAAGGAGTTGAGTAGTATAGCAAGACTCCTCACAAATAGCTTTTGGGGAATCTAGTCTTTTCTAGCTCCATAACCGCTGGATCGATTCTGCAGGCGTATTATGGGTCGGTTTATCCACGTGATAAAATAACTGTCACTTTTTAACTCCACTGGATAGAAAGTGTCGGAGACCGTTTTATCACACTGTCACGTTGAAAAGAACGACTATGATATCCGTATTGCTCATAATAGAACTTTAAAAATTATATTACACGTTTATCTACTTTTATTTAAATTAGATAAAACAAATTTACTAAAGTGGTTGCGTAATAAACCATCCTCTGATAGTTCAGTCAAAAAAGATGTGTTCCAAGTTGAATCAGTCGAATGTAAGAACTTCGCTTCGCACGCTCGTCCGAAACCCGTGTCGAAATATCTTAATCATGCCTTATGTACCTACTTGAAAATTGCATGGATTGGATGCACCTTTCTCTTATCGACTAAACTACAATTGTGAGTACAAGTGTTATTTAAGTTAAAATAAAAACGTGGTAAGTTAACTAAGTTTTTTGTAGAGTACACAATAATAATAAAAGGGCAAAATAATTTTCTTAATAAAGAAAAGTGACTTTTGCCAATTTACAGCTCCTATATATCAATTAAGTAAGTTCCCTCTCCCCCTCCTAATTGTGTGCGTGTAGTGGTTGTAATCAAGGCGATGATTTATAGATTTCGTATAGCGATGGAGTTCTAAAATTGAAGCGCTTACCTTGTACAAATTGTACACGTTGCCTTTAGTCACGCCTAGGCAAGCAAGAAAATTTGCACGTGCTAACGAGCTCCCACACATCGAAAGAGACAAGCTTAAAATGTTTACGAGCTTGATAAAGATGAATAAAAAATAACAGATTTATTCGTAAATACAGAAATTAATATGGAAGTAATTTTTGTGCTCCGTATGACTATAACCTATCAATAGTTATATAATGTGCACAGGGGGATAGTCTTCCGAGAGCTGCACAAGCTGTACCGGTTGCACGCCTGCGAGGAGTACCTGGAGAACTGGCTGCAATTGGCCAAGCACTGTGGCTATAGGGAAGACAACGTACCCCAGGTATGTACGAAACAAATGCGCTTAATGGTAACATTCCATTTCTAACCGCAGCTGCACTACCGGTACTGAACGCGTCGCTGTCATTGTCAATTTCCATAGTAAAATGAACAGTAATGCAGCTGTCGTTGGAAATGGACTGTCACCTTAACCTACAGCCTACCTTACTTACCCAATACCATCACTGGGGGGAAACTGCAGCGTTCGGGCGTACTCGGCTCCGTTCGGCTCAGCGTTGCTATCAGCAATTATTAGGGTTGGCAAAACTTGAGGTTCCTTTGCGTGCACAACCACTGATAAGGATAAAGACTTGAATTTTGACAACCCTAAATAGCCGAAAGGGATAGATAGATAGAAAGGGACAACAGGATTCGTCCCTGAATCGATTTGAGTCCTGAGTTTTTAACGCCGCAACAGTAAACTACGTCATGAAAATGATTTTAATTTTTTTATTATTGTACCTATATTATGTTACTTTGTAAGGTATGTATATCTATGGGCCCTAATTGCCTGAAAATAAATGATTTGATTTGCGTTCGAATAACAATTTATACCCAGCGACGACCCGATGACGAAACAATGTCTCTGGAGAAGGAGGGAAAGAAGAGCCCTCAATTAGAAATAGGACTTGGCCGGAAGAAGTATAAGATGTTGATTTGATTTGATAGAAAAAGGTGTACAACCCACAGGCTGTATTGGATATATTTCAACCAGTATGCACACATACTGGTTGAAATATATCCAATACAACCTGTGAGAATTAGAAATAGGACAAGGCCGGAAGAAGTAGATGTTGATTTGATTTGATAGAAAAAGGTGTACAACCCACAGGTTGTATTGGATATACATATTTCAACAGTATGCACACACTGGTTGAAATATATCCAATACATGTCAAATTGTCAAAGTTTCTTTCAGCTGGAGGACGTCAGCGCGTTCCTGAAGAGGAAGACGGGCTTCCAGCTCCGCCCACCCGGATACCTCTCACCCCGCGACTTCCTCTCCGGTCTCGCCTTTCGTGTCTTCCACTGCAGCCAGTACATTCGCCATTATTCCGATCCGTTTTACACTCCGGAGCCGTAAGGTTTATGCACCTAAATCATTGACATATATCTGAGGAAGGGCCTTACGAGCACTAAGAATTGTGAAATTTTTAGCTGCGACGCTGCCAGTATGTGACTTGCAAATAAAAAAACATAAGGGTGACTCACGCTATATCACGCCGCTCACGGCCATAGCGTCCGACATGTAATTTTCTATGACGGATGATCGGTTATCACGTGATGCTTTCCATAGAAAACGAAGCACCCTTGCAGCTTGGTCATCCTTTTTTCGTTGTATTTTTGCCAAGATGTAAAAAGAAATAACGTGTCGTGTGCAGAAAACGCAAAAAAATATAAGGCAATATTTTTTGTCGAAGTAGACAAAAACTCATGTACTTAACATTTTTTGTTGGTTACAACCTCAGGAATGCGTGGTTACTCCAGCCCCCTGTATTGAAATGGAGTGCTTCTTTTAAATAAATAAACATACCTACTTTTTTTTTTAGGGGACATTTTTAAATAAATATACATACTTGCATGTTATTCCAGTGACTGCTGCCACGAACTGCTAGGGCACATGCCGATGCTCGCCAACACATCCTTCGCACAATTCTCTCAGGAGCTGGGACTAGCTTCTCTGGGCGCATCTGATGAGGACATTGAGAAATTGGCCACGGTAATGCAATTTCATTGAATGAGCTTAGAATAAATTAAAAGTGAAAAATTTACTGCCCTGAGTGAGACATGAACTGCCTCTGGATCTGCTTCGGATATTGGATTTTTCTATTTTTTCATTGAAATTCGATTATTGTATAGCGTGGGCCAAATGATGGAAGCTAAAACGGGCTCAAATCTGATATAAATGATATATTTAAGACCGGTGACAATTAAATATTTTAAGTAGGGAGATCTTTAACTAAGTAAAACTTTCTTTTGGATCCTAGTAGGTAAGACAAAGATAGTATGATTATCTCTGTCTATGTTGGAAATGAGACAGTCCTGGGCCTAACTATACGTTCATTTCAGCTTTATTTTTTCACCGTGGAGTTCGGTCTTTGCCGCTCTCCGGACGGCTCGTTCCGCGTTTACGGTGCTGGCCTGCTTTCCTCAGTGGCGGAGCTGAAGCATGCACTAACCTCGAGCGCCAAACACAAGCGCTTCGACCCCGAAGTCGCCGTTAATGAATGCTGCATCATCACTTCATACCAGAATGCTTATTAGGTACTATACGGACACGTTCGAAGAGGCTAAAGAAAAAATTCGGTCAGTATCGTAGAAATATTTTATGAATAGAAATTTTATTAGCGGCGGTTCTGTACTGAATCGTGTGCGAAATCACGTTTCCACTAGGGTGTTACATTTAAACTATCACGATTTTTGCACATTATTAATTATGAAAACGGGATTGAAACACGTTTACCCGATTAAGTCCCACTGGGGTGTTAATTTCTAAACAAATAGACATCTTTCTTTGATTTATTGAGGTATCCGTGTAGACCCGACTCCCATATAGCACAGAATAATGAATGTACCGCAAAAGATGACCTATACCGGGCCGGGCCGAGCTTCCGTTGCTTCGTTTTCTATGGAAAGCACCACGTGATCACCGATCAGCCGTTATAAAAAATGACATTGTTTTCGGTTTAAAACTTGTGACATCCATATTTGTATATTTATATGCAAGCAAATGTTTATTCCAGTGTATTCGCTGAAGGTATCCAGCGTCCGTTCGTCGTGCGATAAAACCCGTACACGCAGAGCATGGAGGTGCTAAGCAACGCTCAAAAGATAACAGCGCAGCGCTCGTGCGTGAGTTGCGAGGCGACATCAGCATTTTGTCCTCCGCCGTCAAGAAGATCTCAGGAAGAGCCCAGGACTCCACGCTCGATGTTGAGAACATCGCCAGCATGATGCAGACCGGCTTACAGGTATTATCATCATCAGCGGCGCGTCATTCATGATCGAGACAGTGATTTTCAGACTGAACGCCTCAATGAGCTCGACAGAAAACGATGAGCTTAAGGCTCGTCCGCCACGTCATTTACCTACAACGATGTAGGTGGTGTATGTACTGTTATGCCCAAAATGATAGGGTACGTGAGCCATCTAAGGGCGCACCAAAGAGTTGATCAACAGAACTACACTCTAATAACGCGATAAAAAAATTGCCTACTCCAGAGCATACAGTCGCTGTGTCCGAAATCGGTCAGTAGAGTATCATCATCATCATCGTCATCATCAGCCAAAAGACGTCCACTGCTGGACGAAAGCGTTCCCCAAGGATCTCAATGTCCGGTCCTGCGCTATTCGCATCAAGTTTCTGGTGACCTTCACCAGATCGTCGGTCCTTTAGCAGAACGATTTGCCAATATGTACCTAATTTATACGAAAACTGCACAAGTGACATCAAACTGATTTGCTTGGCACTTTAGGTTATAGCTAATAACGTTATTTTATTTGTTACAGAAATTTATTGAACAACTCGAAAAATTACACACACCCCCAATCATATCATGTTTGTGATAGTTAAAATGAAGGAGATTAAGGAGAAAGGAGGAGGAGGAAGGAGGGCGCAGCTTACTTAGGTACTTCTTTTGCGCAATTAAAGACAGAGGAATATAAGGACAAATGATCTATCAACTGATCTGGGTGTTCTACTAAACCAGAATATCGAAGTTCTAAAAACCGTCCCATAAGTTTTCACTATTAACAACAAGCTAAAAATACTAAATTAAATAGTCTGGACATCTGATAAAAAGAAATATAACTGTTTCTATTTTTGAACCGTAAAACGGGGTGAAAAGACACGATTTTCAACTTCAAGGACGATTTTCACCAATAAACCAAATGATAAAAGTGAACATTTAGACATCATTTTATGAGTCTTGGTTAGTTCTTCAATTTTGCATTTGTAAAATCAATTTTGACCCACCCAATTCAGAGAAAATCAAAGAAAACTGTCTGTTTTCTCCATATCCTTAAAACGGGGTCGATAGACACACGAAAGGGGTGAATACAAATATGAAGTTTTAGTTGTCATAGGCATCGAATTTGGTCATTATTATGTTAATACTCTATTGGCAAATAGTATATATACAGGGTGATTCAGGAGACGTGAGCAGGACTAACACTGCGCATTTCGTAAATTATAAGCAACTGATTCGTATCAGTATTAGTGCGGTTAACGTTAATTTTCTATTCGTGTTGAAAAAAAAAGTTATTAATTTATTTTCGACATGCATGGTCACCCTACAGTTAGAATACTAAACTACCGATATTCTGTGTCAAATTGAATGTCATCACGGTCTGGTTACTTTTGAAAACTCGTATGTCATTTAAGTTTGACGGTTTATTTTCTTCGTAATCAATATGCTGTCATTGCGGTTAAAGAGGTTTTATGTTTATTAATTAGATCTTGTAGGGTGACCATGATTGCAGAGAATTAAATTTGCCCTCGCCAAAAATTAAAAAAATAGGAAAGAGTGTGCTTGTTTCACCTTAATTCGACGGTGATTGATCAATTATCAGTTACTGAGTGTGCAGCATTAGTCCTGCTCACGTCTCATGAATCACCCTGTATCTGTTAAACAGTTATTTGATACAAAAATATTTTTTCGTGTCTTTTAACCCCCAAGGCGTGTTTTTTCACCTCTTTGTGGTATCTAATCACCCCCTATGGCGTAACTATTCACCCCCTATGACGTAACTATTCACCCCACATGCGTGTCCACTGACCCCTTTTTCACGTAAAAGTGCTTGTTGATAGTTTTTTGCAAAAAAATGCTTAATTATAGAGAAAATTGGTGATATTATTTATTATTTAGGTACTACAGATACTATATTACCAGGTTAGCTAACTTAAACTACGTTAATGTAACTACATTTACCGCTAGAACAAAGTTCAGACAGTCTTCATGTCTTACCTCGGTGAGGCCTTCCTTTAGAGTCAAAAAAATCTAACTTTTAGGCAGTTTGATTAACTTCTTTTGGTATCAATGTAGAGAATAAATAGTCTACTATATACGTATTCCAAAAAATCTGATTTTAAAGATTTACGTTTGTAAATATAACAACTTGAAAGAAAAAGTTCAAAACTTCTCTATTCACCCCGCGATTTCTGTTGACCCCGTTTTACGGAAGTTAGTTCGTTGTTTGAATTGGGGATTGTTTGTGCACAAAATAAATAAATAAAAACATAAAAATGCATTGACAATATTGAAATTCTACCATGAAAATGTCACACTTTGTTTTATTTTTACAGACCCCTTTCTAAAAAACAGTAAAATTCTTAATGAACATGCTATGAAAAGAACGGAGATAATTTGTGGAGCATAACTCTTCGTTAACTTTAAACCGCCATGCCAGTTTTAAGTAATTATGAGTTATGGAGAACGTTTGCGCTTTTATTTTTATTTTATCTTAACCCGTTTGATGCTGTATAGTGCAAAATTTGTCCAATTGTTTTTAAATAAATAGTAAATAGTTTTTGCTGAGGAGTCCATATTTGTAAAAAAAACAGTTTCTAACTTATACATTTATTTCCTGGCCTACCTTTGTATGAATAACACAGGTGTGTTATGTTATAGATATATCTTATAATATGTAGTACACATGATCAGAATTTGATTTAAATAAATAATTGTCAGATTGAAGTACTACAGTAGATAAATATAATTATATTATGTCATTGTGTCGATGTTTTCAATAAAACACGCCAAAAGAATTTCATACTTTATTGGATCGTGATAGTAAATAGACGTAAGGATGTAAATAATATTTTTACAGTATATTTAATAAATTTACATTACACTTATGAGCATTAATATAATTTATAGTGTTCTTTATAGATATGTACAACTTCATTAATAAATCTATTTTAGCGATAGGTAGGTATAATCCTTGTAAAAGCTATACTAAAATACAATGTGAAAACGGTGACTGATATTCAATACATACTAAAGTATTCTTCTCTCACGCCAAATTTATCCACTAAAGAATAAGGAATCTACAAATCATTTTATAATTAAGTCTAAGTATAAATATTAATATTCGAATAAGATTTTATTACAATAGACACGTCCACACCGGTGTATTATCATGCTCAAAATGTACACAAACATATCTTCGAACTTCAAGATATTCACATGAGACGACACGTACTAGATCCATTCTAGATACGTTATAGTTTAGATATCAACTAGTTCTCTTTTCCAGCGCAATTCGGGCAACCAATATCACTTTTACGTTGGATAGAGTAAGATATCTATTAGATGTGAATTGGATCTCTAAGTCATATCCTGTGGAAATCGTTCAAGAGTATCTTCAGAATCGCGCAAATGTCAAATTTGACAGGTTAGATCTTAAACATATCGTTATCGTATCTTGGTGATGTCTAAAAGATGTCTAATAGATGTCTATTTAAAAATCCGAATCGGGCCCCTAATGAAGTTTAGATGTCAAGTGATATACGCGGCTACAGCTCAATAGAGTCTGTGCGGAAAGAGAAGAGTCGTGAAATGTATGGGATCCAATACATTCTACGACTCTTCTCTTTTCGCACAGACTCTACCTTCGTGTATACAGGGTTCCCAAAGATGCGCCGCGCATATTAAGCATGGTGTCCACAGGATCAATATATTTTGCCCTAGATAACGTTTTATTTTTTATGATGAAATAACCTGCTACAGGTTTTTTTTACTTTAAGCGGCGGTCAAAAATATGTTTTTCTCATATGCACTCCGCAAAGGCATACAGATTTCATAACCCTTTACCACCCTACCTGACATTCAAATTTAGTGCTTAAAGACAAAAACATGAGAGAACACCTCAGTGTGGACGTACCTTTTAGTTTATTTTTTAAATAAACGAAGATAGAATAAAATAAAATTGGCACAAGACAATTCGAACCTACCTAGATGCCAACTGATTTTTATGACAATGGATTTTAAGTTTTATTATTCGTCAGATCAGTTTTATTAAGGAAATATAATTAAAGATATTCTTGAACTGCATTTTTATTATGACCTCATTTTATTTAGGTCAAATCAGAGATCTGAATTTCACCTACGTTTGTGACACACAATCTATCTAAAATTGAGGGTAAATTCTATAATAGTCAAGTGGAGGGAATATTATAGTCTTAGCTTAAAATTAGGTTCGTGGGGAATGTTGAAAAAAGTGAACTTTTCAATTTTTTAGTTTTAGACTTCTTAGAATTAGGAGAAGGTTAAATAACCACTACCGACCTTTTGATACTTTGATTTTCACAAATGTATGGAATCGAATCATCTTAGGGAGACCTTTTAAAGAACACTCAAAAATCACTCTCATCTCTAAAAGGGGCTCGCAGATTACCAGTTAGCCGGACGATAAGTATCGTCTGTCAGTTGTTTGGAGCTGTCCAATTTTGCGTTTGACAGGCAGATATCGTCCGGCGAACTGGTAATCAGTGGGCCCCTTTAGAAATACCCAACAAAAATATCGTAATGTTTTAGAAGAAAATGCAACACTTCGAGCATCGCATAAGAACTGATATTAATCTCCTATTTTTGAGCTGTTTTTTTTTCTGATAAAAGGATCACTTTTTTCAAATTTCCCTGGTACAGGTAAAACGTACATTGAATGGAAAGGGCTTATTTTGTAAGGCTAGCATTGACATGTCTCGTCCCCTGGTCCCCTAACACCAGTATTTCGTTCATATATCTTCAAGATATTTAATTCTAATTAAGTGTTTTGCGCGGTTGTCACACTGACGCTCCCAGCACCAGAGGCACAGAATACATAATAGTACATATTAATATACAGAACGGGCACGCACCGCCCCGCCCCGATTTGAATTACCTCGCCCCGCGACAGCAGATTGACGAGCTTTTGGCGAACGCTCAGTTCGATTTTTAAGCAACTTACATAATGACATATGAGACGTGTACAGATGTGCCGTTCTCACATGCGTGTCCGCTCTGTGCCAGTATGAACACCGCCTTACATTATACTCGCTGTGATAAATTTCATTAATTGATAAATTCACTACTAGGCATTGTTCAAAGAATAGTTAATTGACATGGCGAATTCTTTTGAAAAATGTATATTTATATTCTTTTAATTGTATAAAAATAATTATGTAAACTGTCTACGGAGTGAATCGAAAATTACAAATTTAAATTTACATTTTTAAAAACATCTGCTACACCATTTTGTAACTTTCCTAATTTCCGTCATTTCTCATATTTAGGATAATACCTTATCAAATGACACATTTATAAATTATTCAATAAATAAAATTAAAGTACCTAAATTAAATCTTATTTTCTTAAATAAGTATGAGTTTTTTTTTACAATAAAATATTTTTATTTGTTCAAAATATTTTACATATTATGTATACATGCATATGTATAAAACTTAAGAAACTAACACCCGTTCTGAGCCATGCCGGGTCCGAAGGTCCCCATCACACTAGCAGCGTTACCCCGCTGTATGGCGATGGAGACCTGTTGGACAAGCCATGACTCAGAACGGGGGTCAGTATGAGTTATTTATTTCAATACGTATAACATAAATCATGGATGAGTTATTTATATCATATATAACCTCATGAATGAGTTAATGATATCACAAAAATAACTCATGAATGAGTTATTTATATCATAGTTACGTATTGAAATGTCCATACTTTATTTCTAGCATAAAACCGTATCAATTGTTTCTTACTTTAATTAAATATTTAATTTAAAGTCATTTGATAAAATATTTTCCTACATCACCCTAACCCCTTGATGTTAAAATACGCTAATTGAAACGTGACCTTACAGTTCAAAACCAAAGGTCACATCAGTTCTTATCCTAGCCCTTCCAGGGGTAAAACCACCTCGCTGTTCTCCTTACAATCAAAAAAGTATTTCTTACATTCTAAAACACAGTCATGTGCAGATAATACATTTCTTTGGACCAAAGTTCAACCTTCAAATCATCTACAGATTTAGCGCATAGTTATTTTCCATCGTATTTTCACGGAAACCTACGAACCTGTCTTGCTATTTCAGTCAGTCTCGGTACAAAAAGTACTGAGGTTCTCTGAAGTAGCGTGACAAATACGATCGTTTCCGAGAAAATACGATGGAAAACAATTATGCACTACATCTGTATATCCCTAAGTTTCTAATAAGACGTAATTTATTCTCATATTCCGTAAATACGATGCAAGCCAGATTTTAGTACAATGAATACTACATTTTTTACAGTGTTCTAAAAAATAAGGGCAATTTGTTTCCTTGTTGTTAAGTTTTTTCGCCGGATAATGTTAAAATTTGGTGAATAAATAGAGTTTACTATCCTGTACATAACAATATACGCGCTATTTCACCAACAACTCTTCCTATGAGTTACAAAAATCCTATGGTAACTCAACAAAAAATTGCATAGGTACATTTTTTTGTTCATTCCGCGCAGAATGAGGACTTATAGTTTACCAAATTTTATCAAAATCTGACGAAAAAAATCAACGACAAATAAAATGATAGCCCATAAAATAAATAAGAACTAAAGCTATTTACAAAGCGTACAGTACAAACAGCTTACACCAAAATTGCTTATAAATCGTTATATACTTACATGTTTTCACATGCAATTAAATTTAGAGTGGCACTGTTAGTTAATAGTAATATTATTTAATAGTAATTATTGTGCATTCCTTATCTAAAATAGGGTATTTGACATATTTTACAAACAGGTCCCAGAGAGACTTGAAATTTTACCACAAAGAGCATAGTTGCGTCATTTCATATGCCGCGCCTAGGGTTTGCAATCCGGATCCGAAATGTATGAAATTATCCGGATCTGGATCCGGATCCGCGGATCTTCCCATACATTTCGGATCCGTCGTACAAACCCTAGCCGCGCCCGGGGCGCAACATTGCACCGCCCTTAAATTATAAACCTCGTTATATTACTTACTACACTGACATCATTACAATTATTTTAAAATTCGAATTAGTCTACCCTATAATATTTAAAGTGAACATTAAAATCGTTTTACTTATGTTAAACACACATTGGATAGGTACAATAAATACAATGTAAAGGAGGGGAAAATACCACAGGATAAAAACTGGAAACACGCACCATACTAAAGACTATGGTCCCACTAGACAATCCGTCCGTCTAAAGGCAGCTATCACAAAACGAAACACAAGAAGTCCAGTGCAGAAGTCTCAAGGACTTTGTGCGGGGCTAGGCCAGGGTGGCCTCAGCTTTTCCAGCACATATTTGAGCTGGAAGCTGGTGTGGAAATGCTACAGATACTCATCTATCTGGTCGTAGTCTTCATCGGGAGGTGAGGGTCCGGAGACGGAGAGGATGGGCAAGCCGAAGTGTTTGACAGTTTCTACGCTGCCTGTGTCATCGGATTTTGCTTCCTCGCTGATGGTTTCTTCGCGGGGCGCCTTGGCTTTGCAAAGGCGTTCTGATGAGTCACTCATTGATGTTAGAGGGATGTTGTCGGCGGATCTGCAAATACAGAGTTGAATAAAGATGGACTACCTTTTTTTTCTCTCCAACTAACTCATCCATCCATTGACGATTTCTAGTCTTTTCAACAATGTATAGAGAGATAGAATTTATCATAACTACTACTTCCCTTCTCCACCTAATTAATTACAGTCGCGGTACCAAGTGCTGGCGACTGAAGTGCTAAATTAATGCCATTCCTTTCAATAGCGCTGGCTCTGAACAAGCATTAACGAGACAGCAATATGATTTTGGTATTGCGGTTGGTATAATCCTGCTCACCTAGCCTTCCGACACAATTTGGACTGCGAGCCGTGCCTCCTCAAGAACTCGCTCGCATCAAAGCCAGCGAAGCCCGCAGGCTCGGCCGACACGAAGATAGCCGAGTTGACCCGAGGCCGACTGCAGCGCGCCAGCAGACGCTCCTCACACTCCAAACTCTGCGTGTGAGTGTGCGACCAACGCATGTGCTGGAAAGAGAAAGATATTGAGTAACTTTGGAAATTGGCTTTCTGGAATTGTCTCAACGTTTAAATAATTTCGCTCGTCAGATGTTTCTGTACGGGAGGGTAAAGAAGCTTGGAGGCAGTAGGTGTGGCCAATACCAACCGGCCTTTTTCACTTTTTTCCAGTAAGGAAAGGAAAAGAAGAGGTAGTCAGAGTGGAAGGATCACAAACCCTTTAATTACTTTTGGGGTGAGTCCGTAATCGTTCTATATGAAATATTTTCCCCGACTGATTTGAGAGGTCAGTGTGGCTACCACCAGTTTAGCACTGACATATTTAAACGCTAATCGAGAACTGAACTTACTTTCTATGCATCTCAATTATAGGTACTTGCATATTAGTACGAGCGAGATGTATATAAAGTAAATTACGTAGAAGTTAGCGTACATGTCAGTTTTGAGACTGTCAGTGACGGGTATACCTACAGATTCAGTTGGTTATTGGAATTTGGATGGTCCAGTCCAACTTTACAACTTTTCTTTCTAAATCACTAGACATTTTAAATCTTATGAAAATTTTGCAGTGTAACAAAAATGCATTATGGACAAAGTGATAAAAAGCTTGCATTACGAAAATCTCGTGTTGATGTGCAGTTGTGCACCGAAGTTCTAAAGGTTTTTGAAGAACCGTCGGTATAGAAATTTAAATTTTATTGTAAAGATAAAATTCAGTTTGTTTAAAGGGGCACTGAACTGTTCAGCTAGCGTGTTAGTATAAAATTAATTTTGTCGAAGTGTTTTGCACGATTATTCACTAATATTGATGAAAGTGTACATATTTTACAATGTTTGTTGTATAAAGGATTATCACGCTAACACGGTCCGCGTCCAAGCCGAGATGTCCGACGCGTTTTCTATAGACAACTTCATCCTCCTAGTAAATGAAGTGTCAGACGCCTCAGACGACCTGCACCGGAGTAGCTAGTAGCTAGATCAGTGCCCCAAATGCGTTAGTTCCGCGTAGCATTATTCTCGATCGCATTTTTCCCCACTCGCGTTAGTTCCGGGTAGCATTATTCCCGGTCGCATTTTTCCCCACTCGCGTTAATTCCGCGTTCCGCGTATCGTTTGTTCACAACTTTGCTAGACGGAGCCCCGCTAGCGGGGCTCCTATTTCTGGGCGGTTTGCCCTTCGGGCATCTGAAGTTATCTAACGAACCTAACCTACCTAACCTACCTAACCTATTAATAATTTAGTGCGACGTCTATGAAAAGTGGGGAAAAAAGCGACCGGGAATAAAGCTACGCGGAATTAACGCGAGTGGGGAAAAATGCGATCGGGAATAATGCTACGCGGAACTAACGCGTTTGGGGCACTGATCTAGCTACTCCTGCACCGTTATAGCGTTAGTTATCCTTCATACAAGATTAAAGAGATATCATTGAAAATAATAAGCCTCGAATAATCTGTGGTATACAAATAGTAAAGCAGGTACCCTATCTGTCTCTTGAGATTGTCCTTGATAATTCGTGCCTATATAAAAACAATTAGGTGATTGGTAGCAGCGACATACAAGCAAAAAGTTTCAAACTACCCGCGTACGCGCTGTAAAACTGAGTTCTAAACTTGTTATTGTTTCGTTGCACAGATGGCGCTACAACAGGGATAAAACGAAGTTTCAACGGTCGAACTAAAACTATTCCTCAAAATTACTGGCAAATAACTTCACGGTACGGTTTGAAACCAGTTTTGGTATTGTGTTACACAAATCCCCTAACGAATTGTTGAAGTTCGTTTATAAAATACCTATCAAGGAATTTAGTGTACAGTCATAATAGTATGGGACCCTGGGATCCCAAGAAATGGCGTAGGCATTTTTTTTACAAAAGCGATTTCCATCTGACCTTCCAGTTCCGAGGGGAATCTAGGCCTTATTGGGGCTTGTCGCCTTATTATAATGATTAGTTTATTAAGGCATAAAAAATATTAAGTAGTATTTTTACAGTGATTTCCAGAAGTAGAGAGAATAATAAATATTTCGACAGCAGTGTAAGAAAACTTTGCAGTTGAGACTTATTTTCGCAAAAACTGTTTAATTATATAAATAATGTTCTACATTATTAAAAATAAAAGAAAAAAATCATTGCATTATTAAAATACTGGATATTTACAATGACTGGCGCGGTGATCTCAATAAATTTAAAAACACATCCACAAAACTGATTTTTTTTCCAATTCTGGATATTACTGTAAGCTTTGTGTAATGTTTTATAATTTTATGTTACTAGGGTTTGCAATCCGGATCCGAAATGTATGAAATTATCCGGATCTGGATCCGGATCCGCGGATATTCCCATACATTTCGGATCCGTCGTGCAAACCCTATATGTTACTTATTAATTTTTTTAATACAGTTGCTCAAAAAGTGCTACTTTACGTAGCTGTTTAGCGTGCGGAAAGTTGGTTATCTCGAACTAGTGCTTTTTACTTTTCCAATTTTTTTAAATTTATACTTGTTCCAATTCACGACTACTTATTGATGAGTGTTAATATTAGTTTCCTTTAAACGTCGTAATCAGCATAAAAACCTACCGTTAATGTAAGAATACGAAAAATATTACATATTTCATATTTAATTACTTACCTCTTCATCATTATAACACGTTTAATTTTTAATATTCAATATTGAAAATTCCGTTCTTAATAAGTTGACTGAATGGAACGGAATAGCTGTCAAACGCCCATAGATATAATATACTTAAAGACGACGTCTAACCGAGCTGTCACTGTTACCACTTTTGTTTAGTGTACGATTAACAATGTTTTTCTTATTTTTTCGCAACTGTATTAAAAAACGTCGTTCGATACACGTGCGGAAATGTCATTCTTCACTCGTCCCGAGTCTTGCCACTCGCCTGCGGCTCGTGGCAAGATATCTCGGTACTCGTGAAGTAATGACATACCTTCCGCACTAGCATCGAAATGTACTATTGCCTCCAATAATTCGTTAAAGACGTAACAGAGCTGCAACGCTTTTCATATATTCCAAAAATGATCTCATCAAATAGAACCCATAGAAAGAAGAAAATCCGTCACAATATTTTTATCAACGTGACGGAAATCGTTTTGAAGCTTTTGTTGTTCGCGTGTCGCACAAGTGTCACACTCATGTCACGCGCACAATATTTCTGACAACGACATATTGGAGGCACTCCAACCGCAAACACGAAAACATCCAAAAAACCCTTATTTTAAAGATATTAGAGTTTATATTTGTGTAACACGTGTCTACGTTCTCAATCTTTGATAGAACTGTCATTGACAAGCACGCGATTTGCGAGTTTAGTTTATAAGGAAATAAAACGGAGCCATTTTGGTTTTTGCTTGTAAATAGGCCGATTTTGGCTTAACAATTTGTTGTTTTTGATCTGGTTTTGATACGTTTAACAATCGCTTTCGCTCATTGGTCGCCACGTACACGTTGTGGAGTCGTGTCAATAAGAATTTCGCTCGCATTTAAAACTTATACAGACTTGCAATAAATGGCATGCAATTTTAGATAAGTAGAAGCAACGAAATCAATCGATCAATCAAATGCCGCAATCTATTGCATATCGTATGCGATAATCAATAACGTTTGTAGATGTCATTATAGGTACTAGTGCGTGTGAGATGCACTGCAAGCCGTGTAGGTCGTATCATAAAAAAATCAAGACTTTAATTTTTTTTTTAAATAGGATCGGATTTTGGACATTTGCACACGCTACAGGAAGATTTAGAGAGACGCGGTTTGGTTAGGAACGTTTTGGACATAAATTACTATTAGATGTGAATTGGATCTCTAAGTGATTGGATCCTGTGGAAATCGTTCAAGAGTATCTCCAGAATCACGCAATGTCAAATTTGACAGGTTAGATCTTAAACATATCGTTATCGTATCTTGGTGATGTCTAAAAGATGTCTAATAGATGTCTATTTCAAAATCCGAATCGGGCCCTTAGCCACAATATGCCGCTAGCATTTTTGGCACGTTTGGATCAGGTGACAGTCGGAACGGGACATAGGTCTTTTGTTATACAGATAGTTCGTTATGATTAATTTAATTTTTAGGTTTAATTCTAGTTGTAATATTTTAATTAAGTTAGTTTCTATTTAATTTTATAAAGCAATTGTATACGTTTAAGAAATAGATAACACAAAAAACTATATTTTTTACAAATATGTAGTTCAGAAACCATTTAACTTGAACATGCATTATGTCATCTTGATTTTCAACCCATTTCCTTTTTCATGGAACAGTCGTTTTAATGTACCTACGCCACATGCGGTAGAATCTTTATTTAACTATCCAGAAGCGTTGTGAGGGTTAATGTTAATGGTGACCATTGCATGGTTAATAACCCATGACGTACTTTGTCGAGATTGTTAGGGTTTACTCGACGGAAGTTATTCGTTTTAAAGGGCTTTTGAAGCGTTAACTTAAATATACCTACTGTGGGTTCCTGAAATAAAAGTTAAGTATACACGGTCGCTCAAAAATAACTGCATTTCCGCAACGCCAGGGCGGTTATGGGATAATATTGAGCAACTTTTACTATGGGACCTGTAATACTTTATTTTTAAACTAAGGGTCCTGAAGGGGATAAAACAAGCGACCCGATAGTGGACAGGTACAATTTAATTGCCGGCCTGGTTAAGTTTACACTTTTGAGCTTAAACACTACTTAACGACTTATTGATAGTAAACTAAATTTATATTTATCTAACCGGGTTTTAATTATTGTTGGTGATACTTGGTCGATTGCGCTATTGGATAGTTAATACTAAAAGGTGAATAGTCCAAAATCGCAGTTTAGGAAAAAGTAGTGAAAGGCTTAGCTGCACTGTAGCGACAGTCGACGGCTCTCTCTCGACCAGATGGCCGGAGGTTCCAATAGCTCCGACTCTGGCGGGGCCAGCTGCACAGGTCGACTGGCACAGAATCTGGCCTACCAAAGGCCGCGCCCCTAGTAGACACCTCCTGTCGGAGGAAAATCGTCTTGCCGGGGTTTATGAGTGATCGAATATCAACTCCGAAGTGCCCAGGACGCTCCTGGTTCGCCCTTTCGGGAAACGGGTTAACCTCAAGGTACACCTGAGGGCAGGCAAAGATGAGAACGTTGTCCCAATTATTTAATATAAAGCCGAGCCCGGCTAGGTCGGGGAAGAAAATCCAAGTCCCCAAAATGGCCGAATCATTCTCCCTCGGTGCCTCCTCTTCGATGTTGCCAGGGTTACAATCCCAAGGCATTTAACAAAACTGACGTGAAATTCTAAATACGGAAATTAGAACAGAGCGTGGTAAACGCTGCTGGACAAGCACGGTATGATATTTTTAAGAAAGGGAAAGGAAGACTCGACAATCTATACATTCCTACCCGTTCATGGAGAATGATAATAATTATTTTGGTAAGAACTAGTTGGCGATCGAACTGGTTTCGAAGGGATTCAGACCTATCTCCCTGGCAACACGGAATCGCTGCCAACTTGACAGTCCATCGACACTATTCGAGACACAGATTTAATCGCCCGTCCGGCTTCATAGAAGTATTTTGTTATCTAAATATTTTTCCATTACACACCCCCCTAACCAGGAGAATTTTACGACAGAGGCAAAAGACGAAGGAGTAAAATTCCAGCTCGCCCTCGAGCTGTGTCACCAGCCGAACGGTGTAAGGAGAAGGGAATCTAAGGACTTCCCTAGGACGTGGATTACGGCCCACAATCGCACGTCGATTTGTCCCTTGGCATCAATTGAGTCCGCGGGGCCGTCGCTGGAAACAATCGCATCTAGGCCTACGGGACAAAACAAAGAGAAAACAAAAAAAAATTGAAGCCAACGTCGCTTCAATGGACAAACAAAATAAAAAAAATAAATAAATAAAGCGCTTTCCCAAAAGATAATAGACTACCCGGATTGTGGAGTATTGGTACGTCTCGTTACAGGAGTCAAGTGGTGTGGACAGAACTTGGCTTGCAGTCTTTTATGTGCCATTTACCCAGACGCTTCCCATTCTCATCTTCCAACTCGTAGACTAAACGGGATATTTTCCGAATGACGCGACATTTGTCATATTTGGGTGCTGCTGTAATACTTTATTTTTAAACTAAGGGTCCTGAAGGGGATAAAACAAGCGACCCGATAGTGGACAGGTACAATTTAATTGCCGGCCTGGTTAAGTTTACACTTTTGAGCTTAAACACTACTTAACGACTTATTGATAGTAAACTAAATTTATATTTATCTAACCGGGTTTTAATTATTGTTGGTGATACTTGGTCGATTGCGCTATTGGATAGTTAATACTAAAAGGTGAATAGTCCAAAATCGCAGTTTAGGAAAAAGTAGTGAAAGGCTTAGCTGCACTGTAGCGACAGTCGACGGCTCTCTCTCGACCAGATGGCCGGAGGTTCCAATAGCTCCGACTCTGGCGGGGCCAGCTGCACAGGTCGACTGGCACAGAATCTGGCCTACCAAAGGCCGCGCCCCTAGTAGACACCTCCTGTCGGAGGAAAATCGTCTTGCCGGGGTTTATGAGTGATCGAATATCAACTCCGAAGTGCCCAGGACGCTCCTGGTTCGCCCTTTCGGGAAACGGGTTAACCTCAAGGTACACCTGAGGGCAGGCAAAGATGAGAACGTTGTCCCAATTATTTAATATAAAGCCGAGCCCGGCTAGGTCGGGGAAGAAAATCCAAGTCCCCAAAATGGCCGAATCATTCTCCCTCGGTGCCTCCTCTTCGATGTTGCCAGGGTTACAATCCCAAGGCATTTAACAAAACTGACGTGAAATTCTAAATACGGAAATTAGAACAGAGCGTGGTAAACGCTGCTGGACAAGCACGGTATGATATTTTTAAGAAAGGGAAAGGAAGACTCGACAATCTATACATTCCTACCCGTTCATGGAGAATGATAATAATTATTTTGGTAAGAACTAGTTGGCGATCGAACTGGTTTCGAAGGGATTCAGACCTATCTCCCTGGCAACACGGAATCGCTGCCAACTTGACAGTCCATCGACACTATTCGAGACACAGATTTAATCGCCCGGCTTCATAGAAGTATTTTGTTATCTAAATATTTTTCCATTACAGACCAACTCCGAAATCGCGAAAAAAAATTACTCTCCCATAGAATATGGACCAGCCAAAATTTATGAAACAGTCAAATTTTTTTGATCCCCATTTCGGGGTTGGTCCCGTAGTAAGTGCTCAGTATAATCCCAAAACCTCCCTGGAAACGGGAATGCAGTTATTTTTTGAGCCACCTTTACAAATAATTTACGGTATTTAACCTATATCTCTTATAGATTTTGTGCGCACGTTAGAGTACAAATATCTGTCTTTTGGCTATACCAATCAAACCTTCAAGATAAGACCGTACCGAACCCTAAAGGCTTACTTTAAACTGGTCAAAAAATCTTAATCGGGAAAAATGCAAAAAGATTACTGAAAATTCGGTCAGGCTCCTTGTCATATGCAGACAAGGGGTTAATCGTAAAAGCCGCTTAAACTCCGAAAGGTACGATTTTAAAAAGAAGGTAGTATAAAACAAGAACTTCAATATTCTACGAGTATTCCACGACATGCGTGTTCAAATAGTAAATACGTGACTGGAATGAGTAATTCGGTAGTCGGGCTAAGTATTCTCATTTGTTACCGCGAGCATATTTATGGAAACCAGCATACAGGATAATGAAAATAAGAACTTGGCTTGACACGCTACCGCGTATCTTGATACACACAGCCTGACAACGCCAACGCGTGCTGCCGCTGAAGCTTCTCCTTATGGAGCGAATCATGTCGAGCCATGTCATCATACGTGAGTGACCCGTTATTTAAAAGTATTTTTATTGAATTTTGGCTGAACCTTGGACTCGCTCAAACTCAGGAGGCTACTGGAATAATTTCCAGTGTAAAGTTCACAAACGTCGCCAGCTAGTGTACTTAGTTCTCAAGTACGCCACTGGGAATTGGCGTCAACGTTAGCTACATAAACTTGTTTAGTCATGTCATCATATATTTAACAGCTTGGCTTGTCGGTGGTTTCAAGCGATTCTTTATTCTGCTATGCTCATTATGATACAGCGCTTTTTCTATACTTTACTACATGATATCCTTCTAAGTTGTTCCTATTCGTTTTTTAGGAATTACCATGTTTATAGATATTTGTAGCCCATTGAAAGCGTTGGAAAATAGGGCTGGTGAAAATATCCAAAAATTTCATGGCTTCAAGTATTTGACAACCACCTGGTAATTTTCAAGGTCACAAATTATAATTTAACAAGAGGATTTTGTCACTTCCAAATATATAAAAACCAGCTAACCCTTATATAATGCAAGACCGAATGTAGAAATTGAATGGGTTACAATGACATGTCTTTGCCAAACATTTTAACTATTTCTCTAGAGTTAAATTTCTACAAATCTACACTATTATAGTTTTCCTAACTGCGCTATTAGCTTCTGCGTTTTCCTAACTTTTTAACTGCGCTAGTGGCTTAGCGGTAAGAGCGTGCGACTGGCAATCCGGAGGTCGCGGGTTCAAACCCCGGCTCGTACCAATGAGTTTTTCGAAACTTATGTACGAAATATCATTTGATATTTACCAGTCGCTTTTCGATGAATTTTATTTATTTATTTATTGGTATTCAGGATAACAACAGCCGTAAATATAACTAAGACATATTAATGCTTACATAAAAATAAGGCCAATAACAGTCATGAAGGAAAACATCGTGAGGAAACCTGCATACATCTGCGAAGAAATTCAAATGTGTATGTGAAGTCCCCAATCCGCATTGGGCTAGCGTGGGGACTATATCCCAAGCCCTCTCGCGCTCGAGAGGAGGCCTGTGCCCAGCAGTGGGACGTATATAGGCTGAGATGATGATGATGATGATAGTTTTCCTGCATATTTACTCGAAACGGATTGTTAGTATTTAACATGTACAAGTTGAAACATTATTTATTGCCCAACAGTACATTCAATTTGATACGGTATTTTCCACCTTTATCCAAATTCCTGCACATATTTTGTTATGAATATTTCATACGGGACTCACTGAAATGTTAAGCTACGAATTACCCGACATGTCCGTACTAGTAATTGTATTGAAATCAACCCATATTGATCCCAGTACGCCGGGAGCATATCGTAGCATAACAAAGTGATACAAACGAGCGATTTATTGTGTAAGATATATTTGTAACTTTAGGCACGCTCGCAGTCGTATGTGCTTGATAAAAAATAGTTTAGTAAGGGTTAGGATATGGTTACTGGTGAATTCTTTATACCGGCTGTGGCCTGTAATATGAGCAAAAAATTAAACTGAGGAGTATAGCCTTCATATTGACTGACATTTGTTCAGCGACTTTTTAAAATATAGTGTTTTTTTTTTGTAAAACATCTTGAGATTGTTGGGTCAGAAAAACTCCACAATAAAGGTACGTAACTTTAGGTTATGTCATTTATCGCTGGCGACTTTCATGTTTAAGGCCTGTGCACACCGGCTTGCGTGTGCGTGACGTGCACGTGTGCGTGCGCTAAAATGTTGGAGCCGCACACGCACACGTCACGCAAGCGGTGTGCCGTCTCTCATAAGAATCTGTATACTACAACACCGCACGCGCACGTACACGTCACGCACACGCATCCGGTGTGCACAGGCCTTTATCATTATCACTGTGCAAATGTACAAAGTGGCACAAAATTATCAAATTCCTTTACTGTACCTATAATCGATTGTTTATAATTATAATCTTTTGTATCTTTTTCCTGAGGTGTGCCAATAAAGAGTATGCTAATATCTATCTACCTATAGTGTACATCGAGGTTGTTATTGGTCGACTAATGATACCTACAAGTCTATGATTCCGCCTCGTGGAAATTTAATGCCCAGAACCACACCTGCAATGATTGTGCTAATATACGCCGCATAATATATATCACGCTATGCTCACGTTATATCACGTTACCTGTCTATTAACGTCTTTATTTAACATTTTTAAACAGCGCGTTTAACGATAATAGAACTATTCATTCGCGGTACCTAATTTTGTACTTCTGGACACGGCGCGTACCTATAGTACGTCGGTTCCTCACTCTGCGGCCCTGACCACCAGCAGCTTGGGCCTTGCCCCGCTACCGGCGGCACCCTAGGTTAGGTTTGCAATGTTTTATAAGTGTTTTTATTTAATACTTTTATACTCATATTGTTAAACCCGAACCTAAGCCTAAGACCCAAGTTAAATAAATAGAACTAATATCATTTATCTGTAGGTCCTGCGTCAGTTTTTAAAGTCATTATGCCAGAACTATGACCTACTTATGACAATGCAGAGCGCATGAGCTAGTCTGGCCTAAAGGGTAGCGACCCTGCCTATGAAGCCGATGGTCCCGGGTTCGAATCCTGGTAAGGGCATTTATTTGTATGATGATACAGATATTTGTTCCCGAGTGGTGGTTGTTTTCTATATACATATGTAGGTATTTATATATTATATATATCGTTGTCTTAGTATTACCCACAACACAAGCCTTCTTGAGCTTACCGTGGGGCTTAGGAAAATTTGTGTAAAAATATCCTATAATATTTATTTATTTATTATTATTATTTATGAGTCCAGAGCTATGGCAACAATATTGTCTGGCCTAGTTATGTGTTTCATGTTAACGCCATATTATTACGTTTGTCAAACATGAGAATTTATGTTAGTGGGTAAGTAAATGGGAATTTTAACATAGTTTTTACGTAACAGTATATTTATTGTATAACAAATGCATTTCAGTAACATGCAACCTTTACAGTGAGCTTACCTTATTGATTAAGATATTTGACTTGGATTTAAATTCACCAGAAGGAATAGGGAACTATTTTTTTCGTGATATCTGGGTTGGTTGCATAGTAAAAGTTGCTCAACCTTTATACTAATATTTCACCCTGAATTAACACCCTGTATACATTTTTATTGCGTCGCCATGTGTTCAATGAAGTGCGTGTGTGACGGCCATAAAGAGCCTATACCTCAGATAGGTCAACGTACTAAATTCCTGCTTGTCGGCCCCATTTTAATTTACCGACATTCATAGACAATTGAAAAATAATAGACGCACGTAAACATTGCTGAGGTAGCTGATTTTAAGGTTACAATCGGATTACGACTGTAGCAGCGTAAGCGTTGCAATCTTTCAAAGAAGTTAACAACATCGCCCGATTGTTACATTTCTTTTGCACAATGCCAGATTTAGTATTTTCTAAAACAGAAAATTTTAGCACTTTACAATCTAGAAACTGTAAAACAAAGATAAACTTGACAGACTTGTTGAAGTATGGCGCTGTGCGGCTTTGTATTATGTACATTATGTGGTAGCTGTGGTTGTCTATCGCTTATTGCTAACGTTTGGGAATCCTATCACCACAAAATTAATAACACTTTACAACGCTATTTAATTCAAAGCCCGATTTTCGGTCAATTTAGTGATAAGATATTAAAATTATTTTGCTTGCCACCTACCACCACCTACCTTGCTACCTTGTAGCGCCATTAAATTCAGCTCACAAACACTCAACGAAACATTTCTCAAGTGCTTAAGTTAACATTTGTCTATGCAACATAGCAGCGGTCGAACTCTGGCTTAAATCTCCTCAAGTGCAAATAGTGAAGGTGCCAGGATGTGAAACACGCTCAATTGTGATTGGATCCAGACGGGCTAGCACATGATTGGCGCTACAGTATCTCGCCGCGAGATAGACTACCCGTCCCTCTTTAATTAATACAGTTAGAAAAAGACGGGTAGTCTATGTCGCGGCGAGATACTGTCGCGGCAATCATGTGCTTGGCCTACAGATCCGTCGAACCAGGACTCCTTCAAATGACAGTGCGCAAACAAGTAGCAAATACGTGACACACGAGTGCTTGATGGAAGACGGATTTGCGCAATCAGTTTCGAAAAATCCAAAATGGCGCCTGGAGAAGCTTGTGTTAATAAGTATTATGAAAGCAAAATTTTTTAGCCTCATGATATTTAACTTATTAATACAAGCTTTTTGACATTTAAATCACACGCCACGAACAGCAACATAAATGATCATTAATAAGCCCTACTTCCATTGAAATACGGTGCATATTTGACCAGTTATATTGCTATTGTTATACAGACGAGACGATGCACTGTTCCATACGTGTGTTTAATAAATGTGTGAAACACTACACTCCTCCGTCTGGGTGTGACAAAAAGGTCAAAGGTTATTTCGTGGCGCACTACACTTATCAGGTTTATAACCAACGGAAGTGTACCTAAGGGTTTCCTCTGAGGCGAAAGAGTAGATTGGTTAAAGGACATTCAGGGTTTGACCAGTGACATTTAGTTTAAAGTGACGTGCAGTATTGTGTTTTGGTCAAATTCTGCGTGTTTTCATGCTCCGCTTACATCGCGATGATGGCTATTAATCACGTGGTTAATAACAAAAAAGCATCCGTCTTAATAGTAAGGAAAAAATAGACGGTTGATTTATTATGTCATTATCAAGCAATTAACGTAGACATCATGGCCCATAATGAAGCGGAGATGGAGGAGTATTTAGTTGGTTCCTGGTCATTTTCGTGGACATATTTTTGTAGAAATGACAACAGATTTTGATGTTTGATCGGGTTATCTGCCAGAAGTACATTTTTTCTAACATATAACCCAAAATGGAATACAATCTACAGTCAATTTTCCAAAAATGTGTCCACAAAATTAAGACTGTTGAAATCTTCAAATCCCCTTTCCCCTTCATTCCTCCGCCTCAGTGGAAAGCCAAGCCCCGTAGACAACATGCCAATCGCTAACGCTCCGTAGCGAACGAAACGCAACTGTCACTGTCACACTAAGATGGAAGAGTGATAGAGAGACACAAAGCGATTCGATGGCGTAGTGCAAGCGATTGTCAGATTGGCTAGGCCGCCTGTTGGACTTTTGGAAAATGATCGCCCCTGTAGCGGTATCATGGTCGCATTTTTATCACATGTCATGCCATACGTCACTTTCGCACTTACATATGAGAACGTGACAAGCATAAAAGCAGTGACAAATGATAAAGAGCCGACCATACTAGCCCTACTGATCGTCGTGCGTGAACCAGCTTGCGCGTTGTAAGCGTGTGGCTTACTTGGTGGTCACAACCGGAGCACTGGCATTCACAGTGAGGGCAAGCCCGCGAGGGTTCGCGGGCAGGGTTGCGCTAGCTACCCTGCGGGGCTTGGTCCTCGGGCGCTGCATGAAGCAATGCAAATTGACAGCCGCAGTCTCGGGCACTCCGCCGTGGGTATTGGAAGCATCGATCCAGGAGGCAGCATACATCCTGCGCACCACACCATTTAAGCAACACGGACAGCCACGGCCGAGGTCTGTGTCCCTACAGAACATTCCAATTTGAGATGGCTTTTTAGTAATCTAGCTACTTTTGATCTAGAACAAGCTTGGACGCATCTCATGGATCAAATTGCATAAATACTGGGTTTATAATGAACTAAAAGGTCTCAAGCGCTCTACGAAGGATTTTAAGTTTTGGAATCTATTTATTTTAACTTTTAGCAGAGAAAATTGCAGATTGACAGTCTGATATTAAGAAAGCTCTAGCATGTACACATTTATTAACTTATATGGCTTTATTTCGCTAAAGGTAGCGCCATGGTTCAAGCGATCTACTTAAGATGCAGGGGACAAATTCGACTGCGGGGTAATTTCAACTAATCGAAATATCTTCCATAGTTTACATTATTAACTAGAATGCCAAATATGTCCAGATAGCGAAAAATATTTGCTGTAACTCTAGTTAATAATGATATATGTCCAGATAGCGAAAAAGGCGTTGTGTGTGTGTAACGTTAATAATGCTAAACATGGAAGATATTTCGATTAGTTGAAATTACCCCGCAGTCGAAATGGCCCTCCTTGCACCTTACATAATTTGGATTTCTACTTATAGTTTAATTGTCTGACCACATTAGCAAAAATCGATTAGTCGGGGACTGAAATCTTCATTAAAACCAATTAAGTTGATTACGTAATTCTGATTACGCTTGTATATTACACGCCACACCCTATCGTGATCATAGTTGGAGTTTAAATAACCGTAGAAATACAGTAAAGTTAAATACGGTGTATTAATAGCGTGGCATTGCATGTGATGTGATAGGTACACAATGCTTTTATATAATTGTGTAACATGAGCTCAACATAGCCATTTTTCAAGTGGATGCATTGTTACTGAAACTATGAAGGTAGGTCAAAGTAATTATAGAATTATGCCTATGTTATGAGTGTAAAGGCAATTTTATGTCACGCGAGCAATTATTCAAACACGAAGTAATAACTAAATGTAATTGTCAAAAAGGTATAATTTAGAAACTGTTAGCTAGCTTTATTTAGAAAATGGTATAAAACTTTGATGTTTTGCGGTTTTCAACTATTATGTCGTTCGTTTATGCAGCTTTAAAGTCAATTTGTTTTTGTGTATGTGTAATTTATTTAATAGTTTACTTAATATCATAATATGTTTATAGAAGAAGTATGAAATATATAGAGAATATAATACATTAGAAAATACAGCACCAACAATGCATAAGTAGAGTTAGACCAAGAAAAGTCTGCAGCGATTTTGACAGCACACGCAATGCAAGTGTTATTTATACGTCATAATTTAATAGAAGTTTGACGTTTAAAATATTTGCACTGCGTGGACTGTCAAAATCGCTGCAGACTTTTCGTGGTCTAACTCTATTAAATAATTTTTATACAATTTTACTCCTTTTTAAAAACAATTTATTTGAGTAGAATTTAGAACAATAAATATGTAAAATACAACGGAATATATACCTAAAGTAGAAGACGGACGAGAGGTTTGCACGTGAATATAATTTATGGAAAAGGATCCAACCCATACAAATCTGCCAATAAAATATCACTTTGTCAAAAAGAAAAGTAATTCATTTGACTGATACATTTTTGTAGAGGGAACCTTTTCGCTAAATTACATTCTATATAGTAATCCAACAACAAAAGAACACAAATATAATGTTATCCCGATATCCGTATCGATTCGTTAGCAACACGTTGCTCGATGTTGATGTACTTTGATCAATCACACATTAGGATTACCTTTGTTTCATTAAGGACTGTATCGTTTATTATAAATACAGATAAAACCTGGTCTAAAACTGTTGACGTGTGTATTATTTTGTATTACTATGTTCTTAAGGTATAATCTGGGGGTATTTTTAAGACATATCTGATATAAGAATGTTTTACATTTATTTTATTTTAGGGACTTTATGATGATTTTAATACCTTCTAGCAAATGTAATTCGGACAAGCCTATCGAGCTTAATTTGAGACTATTTCACCGATTCCTTAGTACGATTTAAAGAAACAAAAGGTTAATATGCTGCCAAAATATGCCATCTAAGTGTCCTTTTCATGATTGCTCAATTGAACATCCACAGAATAAATGTGGTGTATTTTATCTTTACATGAAAACGACTTTTTATGCAACATTTTGGATTCCCGTCAATTTCTGACGCCAGGGAAATGACGGAAACAGCTAAAAGAATCTACCGAAATCCAAAGCCTAACGGACATTCATGGCGTTGAACCATGGCTAGAACAGGTCGATAGAAACGCTCCATGATGGTTATATTGTATACCAAAGTCGGGGTTGTCGTAAGTAACATGCCATATTTTCAAAAAGGCCACCAAGCACAGATCCAAAACTTTTTTTCCAACTAAAAGAAATGATTAGACTATGCCCAGATGTTTCGCTTTACGAATCATATGTAATTGCTGTTTACATAGTACGATTTTTTTTGTGTAATACTTATCTTGTTCGCAAACCGTAAATTTTCTTGTAGTATTTGTCCGAAATCGTTGTAGTTACTCGGGAGGATTGGGTAAATATTGTCCAAACCATATGCTTTACGTGATCTCCCAGGACGAAATGTTACTTATTATTAAAGCACTAATTAAACTATATGTGTAATTTTTTAATAAAAACATAATACCAGAAAAAACGGCTAAGTAAAGTTGTATTTATAATAAACGATACAGTCCTTAGGAAAGTTTAATAGTTTCTATTCAGAGAATGCGGCTCAATCTATCCGTGCTATACTGAAATTTTGAATTGGAAGGAGTAATTTGACATCTGCGATCGTGTATTTAATGAGAATACTGCATCAAGATATATTATAATATCTGGGAGACCGAGCTTTGCTCGGAAAACATATATTATATATAAAAACTCAAAAATGCGCGTTTTCCCAGATATAAGACCTACTCATAGCTAGATCGAATTTTGCCCCCGAAAACCCCCATATAGCAAATTTCATCGAAATCGTTAGAGCCGTTTCATGGCAAAAATCCTCCATTTTTTTTTTTTTATTATGAATGGGCTTACTCATGGCCACAGACTAGCCGAGGCGTAGACGTGGCCTACGATGGAGCGAGCTCGCCCAGAAGGTGCCTGTTCACTCTTGATTTGAATATATATATAAATAAATATAAATACTGGAATTGCTCGTTTAAAGGTATAAATATTTCGATATATTAATTCGTTATCATAATGCGGTAGTCGCACTTTATATATGAGCTAAAGTTACTTTTATTTTCATAATTCTAGTCCGTCGAATTCTGAATATGACTTACATACAGTGTTTAATGTCGCAAAAGTTTGAATAGCTATCGTCAATATTTATTATGTGGCGAAAGTTTATACTTTTCTTGAAATAACTACAGTTTACTGATAAAACACAGACATCGTTCTCAATATAAAGCAACTATCTAGATAGACAAGTGTATTCACTGGACTGAAGAGCGTAATGTGTTCCCAGTCAAGCGTGATAGATACTAGCTAATCCTGTAGCATTACAAGTGCTTACACGATAATATACTTATGACCAGGGCTCGGAAACCGGTTTTTGCGCCATACAAAAATACCGGTGTTATTACGTTATTTTTCGTTCTTTGGTTTATTATTTCTTTTTTAATTGGACAATCTGATAACACAAATTCGTTACCTAAATACATGATCCAGTCTTACGTAAAGAGCATAAAATAATTCAAAATATTGGTGTATTTGGGGGTTTTTTAAAAATACCGGTTTCGAGCCCTGCTTATGACGGCTTCACAGCTAAAAGGCACTAAGACACTGATGCTATTGCAAAATATAGTTTTTCAAAGGACTGTCTCATTTCCATCATAGATATAGAGAATCATACTATCTTTGTCTTACACTAGTACTGGCACCCAAAAGAAAAGAATGAGTAAGTATAGTTTTCCCGGTTCTTACTGACTGACAAATTGGTGACCAACTATAGGTATATGACTTATAAAACAAATACGAAACCGTTTATGTTTCGAAATACAATTACGATTTGATATGTGAACGAGTAGACGACAAATATTTACTATAGTTCGTTTTTTTATCATTTGAACAACAAGACTACGCGATCTTGACGTGTCTGTTAATTGAAAACCGTTTTCAAAAATCAGTAACTATTCTTTATGAAAGCAAAATAATGTAAATAATCGTATATGATTCGTAATTGTTACATATTTGCCGTGACTTATTTTTAAAAGTTCTTTTCAATAAAAATACACGTCATTATTGTTTACCTTGTATCTAATGCTAAAAAAACGAACTTTAGAGGTTTGTTTTCTAGACTCCGTCTAGACTAATTTTGCATCAATTTGAACAGGGGGGTGGGGTGGGGAAACTAGGGTGACATTAATAATGACATTGCCACACTTTGTCATTGCAAATTCGATGCAAACTGGGTTGCCGTCCGACTCTGGGTTGCCTGGTTCAAGTGTTTTTACTTTTATATTATTAAATGTGGCAGTTCTCACGCCATGTAATATGCACTGGTTGTATTGATTTAAATTTTGTATACTTATACATTTTCACAAGATAAAATTAATAAATATTATAATTTCCTACTCATGGATTTTTGTTACAGCCATTAAGTATACCATTTTAGCCACGCTTAAAAATAAAATTCACTTTTACATAATGCCGGCACTTAAGCTCGCTTACCATTGAATTACGAGTATTACGACCACGTTTTATATCAAAACTTGATTTATGTCTAACATTAACTGAGAATTAACCATTCGCAAAGCCAGTAACAACAAGCGCTACGTCACTTGCTTTTCATTTGCTTTTCATTACAACTCTCAATAGGTTTCCTTCTCTGTTAACGTGAATATTACGGGAATTTAATTCCACAAACTCGCATAAACTCCCCCAGTTAAAAACCAATCATGTTGTATACAGGATAAGGATCAAAATTGAAAACGATAAAAGGAGGATATGAGGTTGTAAAAGTCTGACAGGAAACCGCTTTGTAAATAGTATTCTATTGTTATTGCCTCGTAAACATAACGGTTAAGCGTTTGAATACGCTGAAGGGATCGTTCCTATTGAAATAGAGCTGAAACCATTAAATTCCTAAATCTAAGATAACAGTAGACAAAGGGATTCAAAAGACTAACTATACTATAGAATTGTAGTTAAAGTAAAGACTAACATCTTTCCATCAACCCTGAATAAGCGTGGCTCATTCTGCGATTTCGTCGCGTCACTGCACAAGTACATGTGGTCACACCAGTTTTTATGTCTAGCGGTAGTGGTTGCCGCACACCGCTATGGAACGGACGTCTGGGGCCCGTTTCTCAAAATCTTGTGACTTGTAATAGTCGTAATACAACCGGTGCCCTGTTTATCAAAAGCTTGTAACTTGTAATACAAGTGGAAGTCCCTTTTTTAAAGCTTTTGTTAGAAACGGACTTCCACTTGTATTACAAGTTACAAGCATTTGGGACGGGCCCCTCGCGGTTGAGCTTGTATCTAGTACTTCAGCTTGTATTATTTATTTTGTGCCCTGAGATAGTATCGCTACAAGTAGCTTAAATATGGCAATGGCCGGTTTTGTCAATAATTAATTTAAAAATATGGTTTATTGGAATGCTACGTAACTATCGTATTTTTAAAGTTGTTAATGGTTTATTGTACTTTTCGAAAAAAAAAATCTCGCATATGAGACAATCTTTTGTGGCCTTTTTGTGGTAAAATCATTATAATTGCGAAATGCCTACTTGTTTCCATCTGTAATATTCAATTTCTTTCAACGTCTGTTTTCAAAGAGTCTCCTTGCCAGTAAAAAAAATAGTAGGTATTCCACTAAAACTCCACAATATGGTGAAAGCCAAATAAAATATTGTCAGGGTATATACTCGTACCTATAATATATACCTCTCCTTAGTAAACTGAACTACGTTCCAGTTTCCCAAATATATAACATTTTCGAATTTCACTGAAATGTAAATCCGGTTCTGCCCACAAACCGCCACGTTCACTGTGACGAGAATTTCCAACGAGACTACTCGTGTGTAAAAATTGTTTTAAAATTCACGAAACCTCATCGTATTTGAAGTCGAAAATAACAAATATTTTTACACCCTGATAGCGATTTAATACGTGAACGAATCAAAAATGTTTGATCGGAATATCATTATCTTTAATAACTAGGTACATTCACCATTGATATATCGGAGCGGCTAAGGCGCTCACAAATATCTGAACACACCTCTATTGTCAGGGCGTTAGAGTGCGTGTTTAGATATTGTGAACACCTTGGCCGCTCCGCTTTAATACCACTGTATCTGTACTGTAAATAAGAATACTATAGCAACATTAACTCCAATAAATACGTAAACAATTTAAGCGATAATATTAATTTACACTAACAACATAATTTAACTCATTTATCATCCAAAAACCATATTCCAATTAATCAAAAAATTTAAGTCAAGCAAATTGCTAAGAAAGCCGCGACCTGTCGTTTAAGGCAACGTTTCAATTAGCCAGTCATGCAGTAATTGCAGTCTACGCACATTGAACTATCAATCTTATTACTATGGCATAGAGTAGATTTTTCGATGCAATTGCGTCGAAGATAAATGGTATAGTCGTTACTGTCGATAAATCACTAGAAGACGATAGAAACACGGAAATAGGCTTAAATTAATTTCTTTGCAAATTGTTTGTGTGTGAATTGCAGTTAAATTTATTTCATGATAGGATACTATTATAATATGGGCTATTTTCACTATTTTGTAACCAAACATTGTCTTGGGTTACCGCCATAGTTTGCCGCCTTATATTGAATTCATACTACATCCCGACGTTTCGAACCCTCTACAGCGTTCGTGGTCAACGGGTGACTAAGGAAAAACTATAATAGGTATGCAAAAACTGTATATACTGTGTGTGCAGTGTGTACTGTTTGTGTGTTTTTTTTTTCCTCAGTCACCCGTAGACCACGAACGCTAAAGGTTCGAAACGTCGGGATGTAGTACGAATTCAATATACGTGATATAATCCGTTTCAATAGTTTTATTTTATTGTGTATCGATTTTTGGAGGCATTTGCATTGTCCAATGTTGCACGTGTAACCAGTCTGAATACTATACCTAACCAAGATAGGGAACAATCAGATTATTTGCAAAGTCACTACCCTAAATTCAAAAGGATTTCTGAGATTAAATTGAACCGTGTTTGAAATTAAATTGCTCCCTAAATCACCCAACACGCTCACTGTAAGAACAGTCGAATGAAACGACCTGTGATTTACATAAAATGGAAAAGAAAAGCATTATTGGATTCTTTATGAATACTAAAAGGAAGTACCCGTTAGCTTGACAAGCATGTCATGCGGAATGGTACAAGGCAAGAGAAATTGGGAAGTCAAATTGGTAATACCCAAACAAGACAGACAAACGACTGAATGAATCGATGAATCAGTTTCCTAGGTCTTACATAAAACTATCCAAAAAAAATAGGTATCTTAATTATAATGATGTATCGCATAAATAAGGCTTTCATGTAAATAAATAAGTTCTATACGCACAAAATACTACGAACACCTAAAAACTAGGATTATGTGTATAAAAATGAAATTCATGCTTATACGAATATACATATTGATAATAAGCAAACAGAATAGATAGTGTAGAGGGGTCCTGTCATAGTAAATGTTGTAGTCACTGTAAATTTACTGCCGTCTATCGACACACGACTATAACTCAAAATAAACACGTATAAAATTATCAAAAAAATGAATATATACCTATGGATAAATGATTATATTATTTTTATATCATTTTGACCCATGTTCATTCACTGATATTTATGTGTTAAAATAGTTAAAATATATGAAACGGTGTCGTCACGCCATCTAGCCGAGAATAGGCTAAAGGTGTGAGCGCCATCTATCCGGGAATGACTTTCTTGATTTCCGAGGCACGTTTTTTTCTTACACTTTATTCATCTTATACGAAGTTACATATATCTTTGCCATCACTCTAGAGTTCATGCCCCGAGTTAGCATAGGTATAGTAATATGTATTTCGTAAATATCCATTAGCAAGAAATCAATCATAACATTACCAGATAAAAACAAAAGAACGTCATAAAACATTGATTGATACGGACTTGATGCACACAACTTTTCCATTATCTATCAAACTTTCATTATAGTTTCCTAGCTTCTGTTTGTTTGTTTAGCTACTTACTTACTTTCATTAGGAGAATCCACATTAGTCTTTAGTAGTTATCTGAATTCGAATGGAACAGTTTCTTTATTCCGCGCATTTTTTCTAGGAACGCGTTGGAGAAACTGCCATCTTGTGGCCTAAATCAGAAACTTAAGGGGGGATTAACATTCTGGGGGATTAACAGTTCGTTAGACGATATCAGCGACATTACTGCCGACTGTCACTGCCCGAAATTTTGTCCGTTATCATTTTTGTGACGTTTGCGGAGTTTGACAAACTCGCGCTGCAATACTGCAACAGGAAAGCTGGTGCAGTCTGAATCCAAACATCACCTTTATTCTGTGTTTATATTGAATTTTTAGCCCAATGCTTACTGAGGTTATTTACTCTGGGACTAAGTCAATAGGTATTTATAATATTAGCCTAAACCAATATTCAATTCAATTCGTTTATTAACTATTTAAGATAACAGTGATCTCATTTTTAGGGTTCCATACCCAAAGGGTAAGAACGGGACCCTATTACTAAGACTTCGCTGTCCGTCTGTCCATCTATCTGTCACCAGGCTGCATCTCAACTGAACTGTGATAGCGATAGCTAGGCAGTTGAAATTTTCACAGATAACAACAAATACTAAAAAAAGAATAAAATAAATATTTAAGTGGGGTCCCATAAAACAAACGTGACTTTTTTGCCGTGTTTTGCGGAATAGTACGGAACCCTTCGTGCGCGAGTTTGACTCGCACTTGGCCGGTTTTGTTAGTATTTTTGGTAGAATATATGCAAACATAATCCAAGTTTTTTCATAGTAAATATTAAAATAATTCGCTAGTCGCTTGTCTCGTGGGCCGACCAGCAGTAATGACGACCGCTTATCGATAGTCATCTCGCTTACCGTCAAATCTGAGGGGCTACCGCGAAAACCGAAATTCGCAAATTGCGGGGATCTTTCTCTTTTACTCCAATGAAGGCGTAATAAGAGTGACAGAGAAAAATGCCCGCAATTTGCGAACTCTGGTAACGACAGATTGGCCTTCCCACGAAATTGCAAATTGCGTACTTGGTGTGTTGTAGACAGTAGGGATCAAGTTACTCATTTTCCGGATAAAAAGAGATTTCCCGAGATAAGTTATATTAAGTTTTAGGATCTATTTACACATTAAATAAGCGTCCCAGCCATACACGTGCCGTGTATTTTTTTTTACTATAGCCAAAGAGAATTGAAGGTGACTTGGCTAGATGGATTAGTTTTTCGCATGTAATAAAGATCTACGCATGTATTTCTAATGATTTGGCGCGATCCGACGAGTTTCGTTGTATTTTGTATCTTTTGTGTTTGTGAAATTGTAAAAAAAATACCTTGTAAAGACCCACCGTACAAAATTTTCCCATTTTTAATTTGAACATTGTTTTCTATAGTCAATTGGAACGAATTTCGTTTGTTAAAGAACGCAATGAAACTAAATAAACTACTTTATTCGGTTTATGTAAGGTCCTAATTAGATTGAAACTGAGTGTTCATTGTAATGCACATTGGGCCTTCTGAGGTTTAACAAAGTTAATGCTTTCCTAATGATTTAACTCGTACACATGAAATGTACAAACTATAGACTGAATTAACATAACATAATCAATTGAAGCCGAATATGGAAATAACAGTTTGGCACAGTGATTCTCAAGTCAATTCGAACTGTGCATCTGACATGAAACCGATATTTGAATCATATGGGAAACATATCAGCTGACATTCGCGCGTTCATTTCACTCAGACTTGTCCGCACATGTATTAGTGCGAGCGAGACACCTGTGCGTATGACAGCTAACTGATATGATTCCAATATCATTCTAATATCGGTTTGATTCAGTGCACATTCGAACTGGTCTGTCAGTAAAGTGATATTTCAAGCATAATTGATTGAGATCTCTATGACAGACGCTGGAAACAGACTGAAGTGCTGATTGCTTGAATTTGGCAAGTTTATAAGTGAATTAGTCGTTTAATGCTAAAACCGTGTCTCTGCACGCTGGGAGATTAGATTAGTTTATTTTATGACAGAAATAGCAAATTAGGTTTGTAGAAAATTAGTACAGAGGGCCAATAGAGAGTACACTCTCCAGGTGGGTGTTGTGCCTGGGGACCGAAGTCCACTGAGAGGTAGGCAGAAGGAGTATTCATTATGCCGTACACATAAAAAAATAAAAAATATTGAAAACGGTGAAAATTAATGAAAAACCTTAATTTGTCAATAACTCGAAAACCGTGCCACTTTTACTGGGGACATGGTATGTTGGTTTGGGTCCTCGTGGCCTGGTCTACCTTCAGTGTCACTGTGACGTGTCACTTATAGGACACCCCGTATATAGTAGTGACATTTGAAACTCCGTAAGCGCGATGCAGGTTTCTAACTAATTGCGTTCTAGCTCCCTAACGCCATCTGTTAGATTATTGTGGCACGACGCGCGACAGTGACAGCTAGAGGAGACCCCACAGGTTATTTGTCTTTAACTAAAATGAAATTTATAATATTCAAAAATTCAACAAGGGAAAAATCACCACATACAAAACAATAAATAAAAAAAACTCTAAGAAAACTAGCGAGTTCTTAAGAAGTTGAAATAACATGCAACGGGAGTGAAGCTATTTATGTTTAAGATTAAATTTAATATAAAGAATTAAAGCTAGAAATATCATTGTGATAAATTACTACATATTACTATGGCAGACCGGCAAGTTACGTGGGTAACAAATGCCTGGCCATGCCGCCTCCTCCCGGTACGGGAAGAAGAGGCCGGCCCAAGAAGCGATGGCTTGATGTCGTCAAGGAGGACATGCGTGCCAACGGACTCACTACCAGGGATGCCGAAGATCGGGCAAAGTGGTCACGAAGGAGTCGGAAGGCGGACCCCGGGTCCTCGCGCCCCGCGCGGGGGCACAGCCGGGATTGACGCCAGGATGATGATGATGACTATGTCAGTCTAATGTCCATTGAACAAACAAGTAGGTAATATTGAAATCTCTGAAATTAGTTTTACTTGACTCAATCTATTTTCTAAAAGTTATTTCTATTTTATAAAAGTCATACCTAAAATTACATTTGGAGTGGACAAAGAATAAATTTAAATTAAAATAAGTAAGAAGATGTAAATATATTTTTCCTTTTTTATTGTTACAATCTATAAATCCAAGGATGTGGATTCGATTCCCACGTTGGCTAGAGTTGATCATCGTTGATTTTTTCATCGTGATTGACATCTGTATTTACAATTTATTGATGAGAGTTAATTTAATTAAATTTTTGAATTTTACAGTATGTATTACACAGGAATTTTACACAACTTAAATGAACTGTTAGTCAAACCCGCTTTATATATATAACCCGTTCTATATATAAGATTTATAGATTGTAAGGAAATGTAACTAAGGATTTTCATGAAACTATTTAATCGTAAGTGCTAAACAAGTTATCTCGAGTACAAAGTAAGCATGACACCATTTGAATACATCAGGCGTTTTATTATCCCTTTCGTAAAGACTTGGCGTTTAACAGTCGTCAGCCATTTTTAGAAAGCTTTTAGTCGCATTTACGAGCTTGAAGTGCAGATTTACGATGCACCCAGTCAAAGAATATGACAGGTGTTGCAATAGCCTTTTTAGGTCAGCCGGAAAATTTTTTTTGTAAAACAACTTTTATCCGTATCTTGTAATATGGCATTAACTACTTTCAGTGTTTAACAGAAGCACTCTAGATTACTGTGACATAAACGCATATTGCTCTGCATATTGTGTCAGCGCAACCTAACGTGTCAGGCAGGCAGAATATACGTTCTTATACTATCACGCATAAGGTGTTTAACTACTACTTCCATCATCTGCTCGAAACGTATAATATAACAAGTTCCTCTTGTTATTTGAATCCCTTGCGTTGATATTTGTGTTTGTAATAAATAATACCTAATTATAGTTCTCCAATTTAATATATTAGGTTAAGATACTACTATTATTTAGGTAGGTTCCTAAATCATAGCTCTCAGATAAAGATACTGACCGCATCTATAAAAAGTGTGAGACAGATGATTTAGCTATAAAAATGTTATCACAAGAATACATAAAAAGAATCCAGACTGCAGATGTTTTGTTTTGATTAGAACTGGTAACTTTGTGGTGCTATATAATGTGGAATAAAAACCGTTTTACTGGACACTTTATCGTGGTAATAAAATGGCGAAATGTGTGCTCTCTTGTTGAGATCTTTGCGATTTTAATTCACGTTACGTTTGACGTTGGATTTTACGATATCAGAGCGGAAGAGATTCTTTAATGTCGATAAGGTCACTTCCTTTTTTTATTGTTATTATGTATTTATACAGGAAATGTAATAGAAAATGGCTGGCTGAATACGCCCATAAAAGAAAATGTGACATTGCAATTTTTAATTTATAAGTAATAAACTTGGCACCGATTTTAAAAGAACTAAGTATGGAATTGTCAGGGATACATAAACGACCTTTTTCATAGAATTTTGACGTCTATGATGACATTTCCACACTTTGTTTTAGCAAACGTCATGCATAGGTAGCCTGATTCGACTAACAATATTTTGTAAGAAATACCTACACAACACATCATTTTCATTTCAGTAATTGTTGCAACCTTACGTAAAATCATACAATTTTCTAATTATTCTAGTTATACTAACTAAAATATACGTCAAAAGTCGGCACTAACTAGTTTAAGCGAACAAACGCTAATTGATGTTCGGATGTTTCATGAAAGTTGCAGAACCTAACATAATAATAACTGTTTATTCAATCAGAATGTACTCCACGCCAAATTTGTGGGCACTCAAGATAACTAGTGCTTAAAATATCACGTGGAATTTTAAGCACTACTTATTTAATGCGCACCTCCAAATTCGTGATATTAACATGCCGAGAACATCGTTTAAAACTGACTTACGTTTTTGTACCTATACCGGGTGTAACACGAGCAAATAATTAAAACATAGATTGTACTCCTCAAACTGTTACTGTGACACTTTTGTTCAACAACTTTTAAAAATTATAAAGTATTTAGACTCTATTTTTCATACAAAATAAATATTATCTTCAATGGACGTCATCGCCATGCCATTTCATTGTGATTGACGTTGCTTGTCACGCCTTAAACATAACAAAATTCGCAATACATTGCGTCTTAGAATAAACTTTAAAGTGTATTAAAAATCAAATCACAAGTTACTTTTAAAAGTCTCTGAACAAATGTTGGTCAGTATGAGGAGTACAGCCTACAGTTTAATTTTTTGCTCATATTACAGGCCACACGCGGTATATGTATAAGTACATAACTAGATGGCCAAAGACTTTCTTCAAAAGTTTTTTTATATGTAAAATTATGGCTATAAACACGTCGACCGTAAATATAGGTATCTGTAGTCTGCTTAAACTTATTTACTGAGATGAAAACCTTGAACGATACTTAAAAGTTATGGCTTTAGCTAAAGTGCTCATCATTCTGATAGAAACTGTTATTGCTTAATGGAAAATTCATAAAAACTAAGAAACTATCAAGTTTTACTATAAAGATAAAAACAGCGGTTTGCTCGAAAGAGCTACGCGTATCACTGAGCCGTGACCCGTTTGTCTTAGTGCAGCGCACACAGTTTCTGCCCACATTTATTAAAAAAAATAACTTTCGTACTCATTTCCGTCTTATTTTTATTGGGCTATATTCTTTGTAAATAGTGTAATTTTCTTTGTTAGTGTTATAGGTTTTTTTCTGTTATGGGGTTTGTAAAATTATATTGTTTTTGTAGCTGATAAATAAATGATTTATCTATCTATCTATCTATCTATCTATTTGGGTGAATCAAGTTTTAGAACACTTGATATATGACCGGGAGATAGTGACACATTTTACTGGATCATTTGTACCAGTATGGCGGTTCGTCAGGGGTCTAAGGACGTAATGAAGGAAAGAAAAATGATGGTCATAGCGCTGGTACCGGCGGCCCAATCGCGTGGGCGTTAGTCGAACGTGTCGGATAAAATACGAGTGTCGAACGATTTGTTCCACAAAAATCCTCGTATTTTCCGATAGTCCATAAAAAAGAAGTAGGCGGTTGCGTAATGCCACACTTCTCCGGTGTGACTTACAGCCCGCCATACTGAGGCGAACACATTAATTAAAAAAAAACAATTCAACCATTTGTGCCAAGCTAATTTTTGCACAGGTGATCATCGTTGAGCAGCCATTCATGGACATCACCATGCCATACTCTTCGGACGGTTCCAAATGGCCGCCATACCGCCGCATGGGAGTTAATTTTTTTTTTGCTAAACGATTTGTACCAGTATTGCATTTAAATTTTTGGAAAGTATTTGATAAAATGTGACCGTTATTATAATTGCCATACTTATAGTAGGGGGAAAAAGTGCTGCCATACTTGAAAATTTTATTTAATCGACACGTTTCAAAAATACGACTATGTATACGTTAAATAATTTTTTACAGCATGGCATCATCATATTCTGTTTGTTTGGATACAATTATACCTAAAAAAAAATATTTCAGATTATAACTACGGGGCGGACGACTGTGAGACTTAAGCCAAGACTTAAAACAAAAAACAATTTTTTGACGATTTGTACCAGTATGGCATTTGGATTTTTGGAAATTATATGATGCAATGTGACCATTATTATATTTGCCATACTTCTAATAGGGGGAAAAAGGGGCACCATACTTGAAATAAAAAAAAATATTGTACACATTTGCCACCGCCTACAGGTATGGCATTATGAGATTTCCATTTATGATCACACAGAAAGTCTTGAAAAAAAATTACAAGATGGTACAAATCGTTTAGCAATAAAAAAAAATTAACTCCTTTGCGGCGGTATGGCGGCCATTTGGAACCATTCGAAAAGTATGGCATGGTGATGTCCATGAATGGCTGCTCGACGATGATCACCTGTGCAAAAATTTAATTGGCACAAATGATTTAATTGGTTTTTTTTAATTAATGTGTTCGACTGTTCGCCTCAGTATGGCGGGCTGTAAGTCACACCGGAGAAGTATGGCATTACGGTACCGTCTACTTCTTTTTTATGGACTATCGAAAAATACGAGGATTTTTGTGGAACAAATCGTTCGACACTCGTATTTTATCCGACACGTTCGACTAACGCCCACGCGATTGGGCCGCCGGTACCAGCGCTATGACCATCATTTTTATTTCGTTCATTACGTACTTAGACCCCTGACGAACCGCCATACGGGTACAAATGACCCAGTAAAATGTGTCACTATCTCCCGGTCTAATTATCGTGTGCACAGAAAAATTGATATTTTTTTAAACCATGTTGTTTTTGCCATGTTGCGTTACCGTACAAAATGTAACTTGTATCTGATCAAGTTGTTAATTTTAATGTGTTTATTAAATACTTATGAATCAAACAATACCCGTGTAAACAAAAAGTAAAAAATCAACATGGTTTTAGAAAAATAATTTTTTCTTTGCTAGGGAATCTAGGGACACGAAATCAGTACGGCTACCATCAGTTTGGCATTGACATAAACGCTATCGTGAACGTAATTTACTTTCTATATATCTCGTTCGCACTAATTATGTCAGTACGAGCGAGATCCATAGAAAGTAAATTACAAATCAAATCAAATCAAATATCATTTATTATCAGGCAACTAAGGCCCATAGATACATACCTTACAAACTAACATACATACAATAGTCAAATCTTACAAGATAAAAAAATTATTTCGGCGACACGGTGAAATAATTACGGGGAAATTACGTTCACGATAGCGTTTATGTCAATGCCAAACTGATGGTATTTAGCCGTACAGTGTTCTGAAGTTAATTCAGACATTTACATGGTCAGACAAGTAAGAGCGAAATGCACGCGCGAATGTTTTTTTGATGTCAAAATGTACGTTCGAATCGGCCTCCAGGTAAAAGACAACATTGCAGTAAACCGTGCCTTGGCGTGATTCCTTCTACCGCATTGCAGCAAGTGGAAGGTCATGGTTATTCTGGCCATGGCTTAGCCATAAATTAGTTTCACACTTTGTTACGACTTTTAACTGACACGTAAATAATTAAGACTGACAATTATACAGTTGTGTTCCTAATTATAATATTTTAAGGGTAGGATCACACCTGTCATCTCCATTTAATTTATAGCCTAAAAATGCCAATCCTCGCAAAATTGTATTGAAATAACAAGTGTCATCCTACCCTTCGAGTTTGTACAATAGGTAGGTATTATATAAATAATTAAAAAAAAACGTATGTATGGACATGTAGAAGCCCTATTATTAAGATTTAAACATAATAGTAGCAAGTCTAATACGATCACTAGTCCTGAGATTAAATTTTTGTTTTTCTTTATTTGAATGCACCTTTACCATTACGAGTAAAACCACGATAAAAATATTATTACGCAGTTTTAGCCACATTTACGAGGTCCGTTTGGGCCAGTGCCTAGCCTCATTTTTGTTGATGATGCTACGTTAGTGGGGTTTTAGTTCCGCTCTATGAGATAAATCCGTAGATGACTACTTGTGTCCCTCGAAACGGTTAATGTTGGGGTTGTCACTTTAATATTCACACTACAGACTTCGCACATAATCAATTCAACACATGGGTCTGAAGACTTTGTCTATATATATTGACATCCCATATTATTAATTTGTCTAATAATTCGTCTGGATTTGAATAATAATTCCACGAATACTTTGAATTAAACTTTTTTTTCATTTCGCTTTTTGTTGTTTACCCGCGTCTATCTCTAGTTTTTCTAAATTCAAAGTTTCGTTGCACGTCACGGAAATCTAGCTGATTTTACTAAAGTTTTAGCTTGAAATTAATGTTCAACTGCTGTTTTTAACTGAAGCGTAATACCGGGTGTGGCCAATAATATGAGCAAAAAATTAAACTGTAGGCTGTACTCCTCATACTGACCAACATTTGTTCAGACACTTTTAAAAATAACTTGAGGCTTGATTTTCAATACACTTTAAAGTTTATTCTAAGACGCAATGTATTGCAAATTTTGTTATGTTTAAGGCGTGACAAGCAACGTCAATCACAATGATATGGCGTAGCGATGACGTCCATTGAAGATAATATTTATTTTGTATGAAAAATAGGGAGTCTAAATACTTCATAATTTTTAAAAGTTGTTGAACAAAAGTGTCACCGTTTGAGGAGTACAATCTATGTTTTAATTATTTGCTCGTGTTACAGGCCACACCCGGTATATATTAAAGTTCCCGTAACTAGACACCTAATTAAAACAAGCAACATAGAGTTTTTAATGATGCGCTTATAATAATAAAATATACAGGAGATAATTCCATTATAATGGTTTAAATTTAAAACAGAATTATAATAAAGGATGCTGCTAAGCAAAACAAGAATTTAAATTTCTTGGAGACATTTAAAACTTTTGTAAAACTTTTGTTTTTCTTTAACTATTTGAAACTAACTAACTATGTTGTAATTGAAATACGATTAAAAATACTCGAATAATGTTATTTATAATTATAAACTATCTACTTCAATAATGAAAATTGGAATAAATAGCTGATGATGATGATTCTTTCGGCCGAAGTCGGCCATGGCGACCACTTCGACTCCTAGTTACTTATAACTTCGACTTCGACTCCTAGCTAACAAAATATAATTTATACTTAGTATATACCTGTATTTTGTTCTTAGAGTTGTAGATTTTGCAATATTAGCTGTATTTAAACTTATTTTGTTCTTTTCCTGTACCTTTGTTTTTTGAATACTTTGTCATGGGACGAAAGATTTTGTTTTAGAAGTAACTTTAATGGCTTTACGACTACTCTTATTTAACAATAAACAAACACACAATAAACAACGTATGACAATAAATTCCAATCTGTTATTTACGTACGAATAAAAAAAAAATCTCAAGAACGCGTTTATAATTTTTATTACTTCTTTTCATTGTTATTCTTAAAGTTACTTAACCACATAATTATTTATACTTTAAGCTCGCATTCAATAGCAACTTGTTTTGTTCAATGATTTAACGAATCAAAATCTGTCAAAAATACGAAGTATTTTCCATGAATATTATCGGCAGGATAGATGTGTCACCAGCAATCGAAAGTATAGTTTAGAAAGAATCCTCCAGATTTGATCTAATTCCATCTTATCCTAACATTGTTCATAAAATTTGAGAAAAGCAATATTACTTGGGTATTTGATAAAACGCGCTTTTACTCTAAATACCGAATTAGGTAAGATTCCTTTGTATATTATATAAAAGACTTTATACGAAGTTAAAGTAGGTACCTATCAAATTTCCTCGTAATTGGTAAAGAGGGTAACAAATCGAATCTACATAAGATAAATAAGATATATGGAACATAAAAATGCTATCTACTATATAATTAAGTATTTTTAGTTCTAAATACAGGGGAAGCTAGGATTAACTGTAGGGTGGCACGACCGTGGCATTACAGTTACTATAGTGGGTACGAGAGACGTCACAAAATGGAATTTGACGAGACTACAGAATTTAACCAACTTGTTTTACCTTTATATTCTGTTAACGCTTTCGGTGCCGGGGTTTCTTGAACACGTTTTCTTGGCAGTGAATGTGTTAACTACTTAAATAGATGTGCTTGAAATTAACTGCTTTAAGCTTAACATGTTCCTGACATGTTTGAAAGTATGCATTTAGTTGAACACCGCGCCGTTTAGAATAAAATATTTGAGATCAGTGCCCTGTTTGTCAAAAGCTTGTAACTTGTAATACAAGTGGAAGTCCCTTTTTGACAGCTTTTGTTAGAAAGGGACTTCTACTTGTATTGCAAGTTACAAGGTTTTGTAAACCCTTAAAATACAAGCGGAAGCCAAAAAAAAGAGTCGAGAAGATACATCCGCGTGTATTATAGTTTACAAGCATTTATACCACAGGCCCCATTACTTGTGCCGTTTTCGACGAAAAGGGTGCTTATTGTCGGTTGTATTTCAAAAATAGTATTGGAATAACGGTCTCAAAATTCACATCTAAGCGGCGGGTAGTATCTTAAGAGGTAGCTTCCTGCTTAAAAGGGTTTGGCAGCCATTCTATTACGAAAATGTATAATAAGCAGAAAAAAAAACGATTCTTTCAACTAAATAACATGCATGACCAAAGTACAGTTTAGAAATGTTATACACGAAATACAAGCCAATGTCAACTTAAACCAGTGCAATTTTAATTTCAAGCCACATTTCTACAAACCGCAAAATTACAAAATACAGTTTCAAACAGTCCAGACTGTTCCCGAAAAGCATACAGAATTCTTAATACGTGTGATTAAAACTCTCGTCATTTTAATTTGAACCGCGTATGGTTGGAAGAAGGTTGGTTATTCTGTAGTCTCGTCTTAGGTGATTTAGTTACCGAACAGGCCGATGGTGCAGAATGGGCACACTGCCCGCCTGCCGCCGCCGCTGCCAGCGCGCTGCTGCCGGGCACCTGATACACAAGATCAATTAATACTTTAATATAAAGTTTACTGTATAAGGGCATTTTCATTTTAACTTGCACTTTAAGCGCGTCTTAAGTCGTGTGTCAGTAACGTCTATTTAAAGGTGAGAGTCCATTTCCAACGACAGCTGCACTACTGTTGCGACGTTACTGTCATTCATTGCTTTGTCATTAATTTTACTATGGAAATTGACAATAACATCGACGTGTCGGAGCAGTTAGTGCAGCTGCGGTCAGAAATGGATTGTTAATGGTAACATTCCATTTCTAACCGCAGCTGCACTACCGGTACTGAACGCGTCGCTGTCATTGTCAATTTCCATAGTAAAATGAACAGTAATGCAGCTGTCGTTGGAAATGGACTGTCGCCTTAACTGTCACATTCCTGACAAAATGTAATGGGGTTTGACATTGAGGGCAGTTTTGTGACGATTGCTAACCGGCCGTTAATGGTACACAGTTAACAGAAAATGGAACTATAGATGTACATGTAGCAGAAAGTGGGGAAAATTGTCGAGAAATGTCGGTGTCAAAAACCCATAACATAAGACATTTTAGGAAATTTCCAAGATCACATGTGAAAACCACAAAATTTTGAGAATTTTTCAGAGGCGCATCAGTAATAGGCATATTTTTGGTTATCTGTAGATCAGTTTTAATAGTTTTATTTTTTACTATTTGCTGCACATTTTTAAGTTACAGGAGTATTTCAGTTAGCCGATAGTTATCGAACTAAATTTACACTACGGGTTAAGGTGACAAGAATTAAGTTACTAAAATCAAAAGATCGACATTAAAAGAAACCTTATAGGTAATAGGTTTGAGTAACATATCAAGGATTTTTAAAAATGTTTTAAATATCAAGGTCAATGAAACTGTAATTATAACTTATAAGGGTTATTACAATGAAAGTTAAATTACAGTAGATATGAATGAATGAGTCAATGAACAACCTGAATACAAACGGTAACTCAATACCTACTAGGACCGCTAAATAATTCTGTTCAACCTACTTATAGCTTACAGAAGCATAAAATATGCAACCTTCAAGAATCCAGCTACGCCTATTTACCTACTTAAAGTACATAATTTTCTACAGATTTCTTTAACTAAAACTAGATACCTTTGACCTACAAGGACATGAGTTATGGAGTAATGCATAGGTTAGCTTTTATGGGTATTTTAGGGGATTCTGGGTATTTTTTTGTAACACACCATCGTCCTATAGCGAAGTTGGTAAATGACACTGTGACACCTGTTAAAAAGTACGACAAGATAAAATAAACCTAACTTTATTTAAAAAGTTAATTATCACATAGATTTCAATTAATTACGAAAATAAGTAATAAAGTTTTTTTTTTAATATGACGATATATTCTTTAAAAAAAAACATCGTTATAACATTAGGCTTCTTCATTTAGACCTATCTTTTTTACATAATACTTATGAAATAAGACTTGATAATACCACATATTGATCAATAATTTCCGCTCGTCTGTCTGCTTTTATAGGTCAGAGGTCATAGTTATTTTTGTTCACTGTTTGAAGCTAACGTGGCTGTTTATTTATCAGTACAATAACGGCCAAAGCAGCTACGCTCAAAATGACCTACACAGCTCTTGGCAATCACTTGTATGTCTAGATATCTTTGAGCATTTTCTAATATGTGGTAGTACATGGGTCGATCAACTATTTCTTGTTGTTATTCTGTCCCATCAGCCAGGATAGCGTTTAGTGATAACGCAGCCCAATGGGTGAAGAACCTAGACATTAATTTGTAAATAAAACTGTGGAACGACTCATAATGAATGCCATACGAATAAATAAATAAATCAGCCAGGAGACAATATTAGCATAGTTAGAAGAGCTGCTGTACCATGTTCTCAAAACGTAGGTTAATTATAATATGCATATAAAAGTAAAATATAAAAACACTTACAAAACAATAAAAAAGAAAATTATAAACACATTATAAAAAACCTAACCTAGGGTGCCGCCGGCAGCGGGGCAGGGCCCAAGCTGCCGGTGGTCAGGGCCGCAGAGTGAGGAATCGACGTACTATACGCGCCGTGTCCAAAATTACCGCCTTCTGCATCTGACCCTTGATCCAACCACCTAGCGAGAGTCTCTCTAGGTGTTGGTCGAGACTCTTCGCTATGAGACCGTTCGCTGACACGACTATAGGAACAATGATCGTCGAGTCAACATCCCACATGGCGGTTATCTCGTGAGCTAAGTCTAGGTACTTGCTGGACTTGTCCTTCTCGGCCTTCACGAGATTCTCATCATGGGGGATGGTGACGTCGACGAGCACGGCCCGGCGCTGCGATCGATCTATCAGCACGATGTCAGGCTTATTGGCTACAATAGTCCTGTCAGTGATGATAGATCGATCCCAATAGAGCGTGGCACGACCATTTTCGAGAACTGGCGCAGGTGAGTACTTGTAGTACGGCACTTCACGGTCCACAAGGCCGTATAGGAGGGCAAGTTGCTGGTGAATAATTCTGGCTACGAGATTATGTCTGTGCAAGTACTCGCCGTTAGCAAGATGAGAACAACCGGAGATAATATGCCTGAGTGACTCTCCGGGACGGCGGCATGCCCGACAAATGTCGACCGTACCGTCCTTCAGGATATATCTCCGGTAGTTATTCGTCATGATAACTTCGTCCGCAATTGCACAGGCAAAACCCTCGGTTTCTCCGAAGAGGTCCCCGAATCGTAGCCAGTTCACCGACGCGGGTAGGTCTACATCGGGTCCCATGAGGGCCTTGTAGAACCGCCCGTGTAGCTGCTTATCCTTCCATACCGCCTTGCGGTCCTCGGTGCTTAGTACTACAGGTTTGCGCCAGTTCTCGTTCGCCAAGGAGAGCGGCGTGAGGCCCCTGTCAGCTGCCACCACATCACGATGCATCCCACACTCGTTGTTGAGGAAATAATTCCTGAGATTGTACACCTCACGGTTGTGGAGATTTTTGGCGTTTAGAAAGCCGCGACCTCCACATTTCCGTGGGATATACAATCTCATAACAGACGAGCGTGGGTGCAGCATTCGGTGTGTGGTGAGCAGCTGTCGGACCCTCCGTTATTATTATTATTATTATGAGCCTATATTGTCCCACTGCTGGGCAAAGGCCTCCCTCTTATTTCTCCACGTATCCCTATCACCTGAAGTCTCCCACCAGTCTCTCTCATAGGTGTCAAGCTCGTCCCGCCATCTCCGACGAGGTCTGCCGCTTTGCGAGGTTTGCGGGAAAGGCTTTATAACTACCAAAAATCAAGTTTGGTTCATTTAAATACGAATAAACTAGTATTTTAAGAGTGACCCAGACCGTAACCATGGCAACTAGTGACAAGGAAAAGTTGATTCACCCACATTTTTACTCTTGCTGATTGTACCAACTATGTAAAAAAACACAACTAATATTTTAGTTACGTGAATTGTGCATATAGGTAGCGAAATAAACAAAATTAATCTAATTATCAAACTGAAGAAGAGTATTTACCTATCAATCAATTAAAGTCAGTTCTTGCGGTAAAAAAAGGTTAAACAGTCTTAGGTTAATAATAAAATTATCACGAAATACTAAACACACAAAACATTAAAAATCATTGGCACGAATAAAAGTTGAACTAGGTATTTTCTTATTTGACTAATTTTACATACTATCAAAGCATTTAAAATTAAGGCTAAGTTAAAAATAAACCTTTAAAAAATATTAAATCAAGCATATGTTTTAAAATGATTCCAAAATCCAGACAGATACTTTTAATTGTTAAGCTATTTAGGGGTTTCTTCCCATTGAAAATTTCATAGAAGAGTTAAGTTACTTAGAGGGCTCAACAACTAAAGACCGCAAGACCGCGGATTGGATGTAAACGGCGCACGGCGCGGAGACGGCAAATCACAGCCGTTTATTGATACATTTAGTCGAGCGCAATGAATGGCCTTGACATCTTGTCCGCGGCCTGACTGTACCATCACTCTAACCTAAGGCCCACACGAACGCTCCGAGCGTGCACACTCAACTCTGACGCCGCCGCCGACCGCCATATTTGTTTTAACCAATGTATGGCGGCTGGCGTCAGCGTCAAGCGTGGGTTTCGTGCTAAAGGATCACACGAACGAACGCACCGAGCGTGCGCACTCAACTCTGACGCCGCCGCCTACCGCCATTTTGTTTTAACCAATGGCGGCTGGCGTTAGCGTCAAGCGTACGTTTCGTGGCCGAAGCTTAAGCATAAACTAGTGATGTATGTACCTTCAACTGCTCCTGCTTATAGTCGGGCTGATACGGCAGAAGCATGCGTATCTTGCCCCAGCGGTTGAAGAACAGTGCAATGGCGCCGATCCACACCAGAAGGACCAGCACTACTATGCCGATCTCTACCCCTCGTATCTGTTTAGGTAATGAAACATATATTTTAGTGATTGTAATATCGCATGGTTCCACTCATACTTATGAAACTTCATTGCTTTGTTACTACATATAAGTTTAAAATATTAGGTTCGAATGAATGTGGAGGAAAGTAACGGGAGAGGAAAAGGTGGATGGACTGTGTGAGAGACGATATGAAACGAACGCAAGTGAATGATGAGGTGACGGGCGAGAAGAGGTACTTATGGAAGAAAAAAGACATGCTGCGCCGACCCCAAGTGAATGGGACAAGGGCAAGAGAATGATGTTAGGTTCAAACGTATATTTTAGTCAGTCAATAAAGTTACCGTACAGTACAGTTAGACATACCGTAGGGAAGGTTGGTGAGGAGTCATGCGGGGCCACCGAAGACCTCGTCGTGCCAGCCAACCCCCCGTCCTGCTGCGGTGATGTCCGCGGCGGCTCTGAGGACATGACATTAGACGTACCGTAGGGAAGGTTGGTGAGGGGTCGGGCGAGGCCACCGAAGACCTCGCCGTGCCAGCCAACCCCCCGTCCTGCTGTGGTGATGTCCGCGGCGGCTCTGAGGACATGACATTAGACGTACCGTAGGGAAGGTTGGTGAGGGGTCGGGCGAGGCCACCGAAGACCTCGACGTGCCAGCCAACCCCCCGTCCTGCTGCGGTGATGTCCGCGGCGGCTCTGAGGACATGACATTAGACGTACCGTAGGGAAGGTTGGTAAGGGATCGGGTGGGGCCACCGAAGACCTCGCCGTGCCAGCCAACCCCCCGTCCTGCTGCGGTGATGTCCGCGGCGGCTCTGAGGACATGACATTAGATGTACCGTAGCGAAGGTTGGTGAGGGTTCGGGCGAGGCCACCGAAGACCTCGCCGTGCCAGCCAACCCCCCGTCCTGCTGCGGTGATGTCCGCGGCGGCTCTGAGGACATGACATTTGACGTAACGTAGGGAAGGTTGGTGAGGGGTCGGGCGAGGCCACCGAAGACCTCGCCGTGCCAGCCAACCCCCCGTCCTGATGCCGTGATATCCGCAGCGGCTTTGAGGACATGACATTAGACGTACCGTAAGGAAGGTTGGTAAGGGATCGGGTGGGGCCACCGAAGACCTCGCCGTGCCAGCCAACCCCCCGTCCTGCTGCAGTAATGTCCGCGGTGGCTCTGAGGACATGACATTAGACGTACCGTAGGGAAGGTTGGTGAGGGGTCGGGCGAGGCCACCGAAGACCTCGCCGTGCCAGCCAACCCCCCGTCCTGCTGCAGTGATGTCCGCGGCGGCTCTGAGGACATGACATTAGACGTACCGTAGGGAAGGTTGGTGAGGGGTCGGGCGGGGCCACCGAAGACCTCGCCGTGCCAGCCAACCCCCCGTCCTGCTGCGGTGATGTCCGCGGCGGCTCTGTCGACAAAAAAAATTAATATATTTATTTCAGATATTAAAATCCCCACACTAGGCTCAGCCTGTGACGTGGGGATCTTAGCGAAATACAGAGTACCGACATACCGCGGCTATTATTTTAACAGAATATATTATATACCTAATTATTATTAAAGCTACAACATTAAACGTAAGAATTCTTATTAAATGACTGATGCGCAACTATCCAACTAAGTATAAAGACATGAGTCGGTTAAATAGGTCTTATAGGTAATTTATAAGTGAAAGTGTTTATGTTTATAAATATAAATATCATAATCCAGATTATGCCAGATTAAATACTTCCAGTTTCCAGTACCACAATATAGCATTTCCATTTTGGCGCATCAGTTAATTTCCGATAGATGGCGTCCAAGATTAGCGAGAGATTTCTTGGCCTGCGCCCAAATCAATTACAAAAAGATTTTATTAAGACATCATGTCACTCAAACCGACACCGATTCTAAAAATAAATGAGTAAACATATTGCATGAATGTATGACACCGCTTTGAAGAAATTAACGACAATCAGGCCAATTTGAACGCACACTGATATCAGTATGACATCTCACTGATATCAGTATGACATCTAACTGAAATCAGTATGACATCTCACTGATATCAGTACGACATCTAACTGATATCATCCAGTTATCGTAGATTTTTAGCTCGCATTTGTCCGTTGAGCGTAACACACGATAACCAAATAACATGATTCAAATATCATCCACATGTCACTGTAAATACGTTCGAATTAGCCTGTAAGTTTTTTAAGCACACTATTAAAATGCAAAACATATAGAGGTACACTTCAGAATCAGGCACCGAATAAAATACCAACGTCCGATTACATGACACGCTAACTACTGAATTTTAAAGTGTTAAATTGTGCAATGTAATTTGACCATAGAAACTACAAATAAGTTGCGTCAATATACATAACGATTATGTTTTTCAATTGCTTAGTAATAGTGAAAACTGAACAACACCTGAAGTTTTTTACGCCGAGAGTGAAGACAAAAGAGAGAACTACAAAGTTCAAACAAAACAAGCCGTTGCCAATTTTAGAAGTCGGTCGGAGCGGTATAATACAAGTGTTTGTACCGGCTGCATGTCGGTATTCAGAGATGATTAATCTTACTAAACAAAGGGGCCCACTGATTAACAGTCCGCCCGACGGTATCGGTCTGTCAGTTGTTCGGAACTGTCAAAATTTTGTTCTAACTGACAGGCCGATACTGTCCGGCGGACTGTTAATCAGTGGGCCCCTTTAGAGAACCAACTAAACTAATGGACAGGTAGAGGATGCCCCTTAGGATGGTGTTGCTTATGCCTAACATTAATTGTCATAATTTGAATTCGCATAACAGATTTGGCATAACATAATTGTGCATAAGATTGAACAGGCATAATAATAAAAAAGCATAACACATTTATTGTACCATTTAATAATTATGCAAGGTAACTTTATGCTTATTACATTTATTACTACTATGATAGGTAATTCGCCCCGCGCCCCTCCTTGCACACACACAAACTATTTGCATAAACACACAAACTATTTGCATAATGCAAATAGTTTATGTGTTGTTAGTTTAGGTACATTTGTAATTAGTTTTGTAAGATTGTTGAATTGTATATTTTGAATGATAATTTTTGTAGTAAGTAATTAATAAAATAAGATTAAAGATTTATGATGAATATGATAGTGTCGATATTAAACATTAAAAAAGTTTTATTTTATGCCAAGTCATCGTTATGATAATTCACGTGTTGTGCAATGTGCATTAACATTATTCGTACTCAGTTATGCGGAATAATGTTATGCGGTTTAAAAATTATGCATAATATACACCATGCCAAGTTCAATTAGGAGTATTACGTTATGCGAATTTACCCTTTGATAAATTTTATTACACATTTTTCCTGTGCAAAACTTCTTACAAAGTTCTGTACAGCTTTTCAATTTAGTGTCATTCAATTCGTAATAGGTCAGGCACCGTTAATGAAATATTTTCGATGGAATTTTATCAATGTGTATAATATTCTTTAAACCAAAACTAAAAAAATAATGTTTTATTCAGAGACCAAACTTTTATATCCGCAACGCAAGCTTCGTCTTCGCTCTTTAAATGTGCTAAAATATTAGCGGGAAGAGGTAGGCGGAGTATTTAATGTATAGTTTAAATACTCCGTTTAAAACGTCGTGGAATAAGTACCAAAAAACAATAAACATAAAATAAATAAGAGATCGACTAAGTACTGTTTCGTAAAAAAAAAATACGGGAAAAAAATCAACGACATATCGCAAAACCTAAAATGGGACTTCTTTCTGTTTTTCACTCACATTTCAGTTGCATCGTCATTTAAGTTGAGTGTGCTTTTAAAGACAACTGCTCTTTCTATTGTCTTGTCTTTACAAAGTCTGGCTGATACTTAATGGACTGAATTATTGTACTCGTATCGTCTCTATCAAAAAGCGCAAATTTATCAGTAGCTTAACATATTTTTTTTGTTTTTTAATGAAAGAGAATAGAATTTAATAAATCATCATGTATAAATAAATAACTTTGACCATATTTCTTTAGGCAACCATACTTATTTATGTTCTGGAACATATTTTCATCCGTCAGACGTATTGGTGAAGGTCACCATATATCCCGGATCTTAGACCTCTAGGTGGATCAACTTTGTTCTTGCGACCCATTGCCACAGAATAAATAATAGTACTAAGTACAGAAGACTCACTCTCTAACAAAACGCGTCTGTTACGATCAGCACAGATATGGCCGCTAGGTGGCGACAGCGCCACGCGCGGCTTATGGCAAACCCCAAAATTGGGGCCGAACGGATGTACTTTTAGCTACCTGTAGCAAAGCGACGAAATCGCGAAGTGAGACACGCCTGCCATTGCGTTGATTTACACCTCCTGGTGGAGCGGTGGATGATGACATCAAAAGGACTGCAGGGAAGAAGTGGTTCCAGGTGGCACAGAACCGTGACGAGGGGCGTAAAATGAAGGAGGCCAAACCCGAAGGGTAGAGAAGGGCTAAATATAGAGAGAGAGAGAGAGAGAGAGAGAGAGAGAGAGAAAGAGAGAGAGAGATGGGGAGAGAGAGAGAGGTGGGGCCCGATTCAGATTCAATAACTTGTTACGGTTCGGTCTTATTTTGATACGACCAAATCCAGAAATTGAGGAAGGTCTCTTATGTATATAGCGATATTTATAATTTCATCAACAAAATGAAACAGAATTATTTTTTTACGTTCTGGCGTTTGTCAACATAGATTGACATCTTGGCTACGGCCCCAGTTATTTATAAACAAGGAGAATACTCACTGCTTTCGAATGTACTTGCATGCATCCGTAAGATCAGACGGAGCGGGCAAATGAACCGGCTGGATTGATGCCAACTTGCCGCCCAAATAGAACGGCGAAGTGAAAAGTGAAACGGGACTTTCGCTAGTGTGTAGTGCAGTATAAACATACTGCCGTATTCGAACTTCAAGATATTCACAACAGACGACACATACTAGATCCATTCTAGATACGTTATAGTTTAGATATCGACTAGTTCTCTTTTGCAGCGCAATTCGGGCAACCAATGTCACTTTTACGTTAGATAGAGTAAGATATCTATTAGATGTGAATTAGATCTCTAAGTCATATCCTGTGGAAATCGTTCAAGAGTATCTCCAGAATCGCGCAAATGACAAATTTGACAGGTTAGATCTTAAACATATCGTTATCGTATCTTGGTGATGTCTAAAAGGGGGTCCCTTTGTTTCCCATAAAGTTTTAAGTCATAATGACATTTGGATAAGGTCAGTATAATTCTAAAGGTGCGATGTATTGTTTGTCATATAATCGTTAGTCATAAAACTGAAACCGTTAACTTTTCAGGATTTTCCTAAGGTTATTTATTTATCGTATGGCATTATACACTGTGTTTTTAAACATTAACATGCATATCATAGCTTAAATTTAGCATTCCGTAAGTAGTCGATAGCGTCGCTCGCGAGGTCTTTGAAATCCATGGGTGACCCGTCATACTTGGTTATGGGGCATTCGAAAACCATGTGGTGCACGGTTTGTTTAGGGTCTCCACAGTCGCATTTCTCAGCGTCAGTCCAGCCCCATTTTTTACGCAGGTAAGCGCAGTGACCTATTCCGGTTCTTATACGGTTTAAGGAACACCAGATACGACGGGCCTCTTTGAAACCACGCGGGAATTTACGGGGATCGAGGTGAAATAGATCTGTGGTTTCGTCTTTTGCTGCCCACTCCTCTATCCAGGCGGTTTGGACGTTCCAATCAGTCGAGGGCTCGTGCACGAGTAAGGCTGGTGGATTTCGGGACTTAAGTCTTGGCGATCTGAAAGTTCTTAAGTCTGTATTAATGGGCAGATCGGGCCTTGCACGAATTTTGTCGACTTCTTTTTGGAGGTGTTGTCGACGTCGGAGGTGTGGTGGGGCAATGCTGCTGAGAGCCGGTAACCAGTGTCCAGGAGTTGGTTTCATGCACCCGGTAATTAGTCTCATAGTGTGGTTAAGTTGGCTGTCCACGTTTTGGGTGTGGGCACTGTTTATCCACGTAGGGGCACAGTATTCTGCTGTAGAGTAGACTAGAGCCAAAGCGGTCGTTCTTAAGCAGTCCGCTGACGCTCCCCATGTGGTGCCCGTTAAGTTCCGAAGTATGCTGTTTCGGGTCCTCAGTTTGGCTGCGACATTCTGCATGTGGGCTTTATATGTCAGACTTCGGTCCAGTGTGACTCCAAGATATTTTGGGTGAGGGTTGTGGGTCAAGACTGTGTCACCAAATCGGATGTTGAGTTCTCTGCTGGCTAGGCGGTTGCTGAGGTGGAAGCAGCACACTTCGGTTTTGGATCCATTTGGGCGTAGGCGCCATCGGGCAAAGTACTCCTTCATAGTGGAAAGATCCTGTTGCAAGGTGCGTTCTGTCTCCTCTATACATCGATCTTGTGAGACGAGGGCAAGGTCGTCTGCGTAGGCAAATTTTCTCGACCGGGTGTCTGGGATGTCATGTATATAAAGATTGAATAATATGGGGGCTAACACCGATCCTTGAGGTAATCCGTTGTTGAGAATTCTAGCTCGGCTGGCTTTGTCACCCAAGAATACTTGAAAGGGTCTGTTGGTGAGGGCGTCTTCTATTATTTTGTATATCCTGATACAGGGGACGACCTTCAGTAGTTTAAACAGCAGTCCTTGGCGCCAGACAGTATCATATGCGGCGGTGAGGTCTACGAAGGCCGCGGAGGACTTGAGATTTTCGTCAAAGCCCTTTTCTATGTGCGTGGTTAACGCCAGGACTTGATCGTTACAGCTGCGGCCAGGGCGGAATCCCGCCTGTTCCTGAGGGATTTGCGCTTCAATTGCTGGCGCGATTCGGTTGAAGAGGACTCTCTCGAAGAGTTTGTATGTCACACTCAGGAGTGCAATGGGTCGGTAACTTTCAGGATTATCCGCTGGTTTTGCCGGTTTCAGTATTGTGGTTATTTTGGCATATTTAAGCGGGGCAGGGATTTTTCCTGACTCAATCATCTTCATGAAGAATGATGCCAGCCATTGCTGCGTGCGGGGGCCACAATATTTTATAAACTCCGGGAAAATGTTGTCCTGCCCACAAGCCTTATTTGTTTTAATATTTTTGATCGCCGCTGCCACTTCAGATTTAGTGATAGGGCCACTGTAATTACAATCAGGAGTAGCTTGAGACTTCATTTCCTTCAATTGCTTCAGGATAAGGCGGGTATGCACTTTTTCGCTAGGCATCTTTGATAGCTTCACCATCCTGTTGGCGATGGCACTTGGGTTGATTTTGGTGTGGTTAGCTGGACTGTTGGTCCCAGAAGTGAGGCGCTTGAGGACGTGCCAGGCCTTGCGGCTTGAATGCGTGAAATTCATGTTGCTGACGGTGCTCTCCCATTTCGTTTGGCGTGCTTCGTTCAGGGATCTGATCAGTTCATGGGCAGTATTTCGGTCACCAGTCTCATTAAACTCATTCCACAGTCTTTCGGCGTTGTCATTCCAGCATGGGATGTACTGTTTGCGATAGCCGCGAGGTATATGTTTTTTGGCCGTTGTTATTATTAGCTTCTGGAATCGCTCGTAGTTTTCTGGGAGAGGTGGTATCCATCTGATAGAATCATCTAGGCAGTCTGAATACGCTTTCCAGTCAGCCTTCAAAAAGTTCCACCTGGGTTATTCTATAGATAGGTTAGGTTAGGTTTGTTTTATGGCAATCCTGAAAAGTTACGCGTTTCTGAGAAAAACCAATTATGACTAACGAAAATTCGGACAAACAATACATTATGACTTAAAACTATTTGGCAAATAATAGAGACCCGTCTAAAAGATATCTAATAGATGTCTATTTCAAAATCCGAATCGGGCCCATAGGTATTTGTTACGTAAACATACGAGTGTTGCCACAGCAAAAAGTTACACACCAGCCACAGTCGAGCCGGCAGCAAGCTAATTTCTTGTGGTTTTGATTGGAGACTTTTTGTATTAAATAAACATTAAATTAAAATTGGAAACTTGAGCCATATAATAAAATTGTCAACAATTAATTTAGGTATTTTTTTTAAAGGCAAACATAATTAGCAATTTTACGCATTCATATTCTGCATTTTTGAGTGGCAATTTTATTAACACGTATTTTTCCCTTCCATAATTATTTTAACTCCTAGATAAACTTTATTTCCTAAACTTTTCTTTTCTGAGATAAAATCCAATAAGTTTCTATCAGTTAGTTAGGTACCTAACTTTCAACGTCGAATTTTTCTGTGTAAGATTAATTAATATTTTGTAGCCATTGTTTCTGTTACATTTAATTAAAACTTAATTAGCTTTACTTGTATTTACTTATTACTCTGTTTTAAAGAAGAAAAAGTTAGTTATTCACGTAACTTTTTTTCAAAATTGTTCAATAAAGTATTTATAAGTTCATACCGTCACAAAGGTAGGGTGACTGCTATAACATAGTAGATAATTTGCCACTCTTAATAATAAGGCTATAATTAATAAGATATACTTAACTTAAATAGTGACCAAGTATTTAAAACTAAACTTAAACTGCTGCTAATAGAAAAAGCATTCTACAGCATTGACGAATTTATAAATATTCGATGAGGTCATTGACTACTGCACCATAATTAATTGTATTAATGTTAACAATAATAACGTAACAAGAATAATGTTTTTGTTTAAAAAATGTTATGATATAATTAATTTAATTAAAGAAAATATGTATGTACCTACTAGCATATATTTTTTGTAAATATGTATAAAAAGTGACCTGTAAAATTTGCTTTTACCACTAAAGGTCTCTATTCTGTATTCTTTCTGATTTGTTAGGAGTGGCTAATTACTATGTAGTGGCCAATAACTAATAGCAGTCACCCCAATAATAATGTTTTAGTCATCAAAGATCACTTAACTAAATCTACACTCTCTGTATCTAATAATAATACATACGAAGATATTAATCCTCATATCGTATTCTGTGCCATACGTGCGAAGATTACTGCTGAACCAAATTGTGCTATCAATAGAATTTCAAACGTAAATTGATTTTATACATGGTGTGTCTGACCATGGGGCTTTAAATCCAGGGCGCTAAACTGAGCTACTTTTACTATGGGACCAACCCTAAAGTCGGGGAAAAATTTTTGGCTTTTCCATAGAAAACGTCGACATTTGATCAGCCAAAATGAAAAAGTAAAAATTTTTTTCGGAATTTCGGGGTTGGTGCCATAATAAAAGTAGCTCAGCTTAGCGAGTAGAATCGAGCCCTGAATTTAAAGCCCCATGGTCAGACACACCCTGTATACCGGAGTCCCAACATCAAGATTTTGATTAATTCCACTCTCAAGGACCCGAAGAGTTTTGAGATTACTTTCTTCTCGAAATTCGATTTCACTTGGTTCATTAAACTTCGTTAAATTGCAGATTAAATAACACGGCTGCTACGACATTTGGATTTGGAAGGCAGGAGCTTCAGTTGTGAAATTGTTTTGAAGAAAATCGTATTATTACTGCGCAGTAAAAATATTAAAAATACTTAAGCACCACCACTACCCTCGAGGACTTTTAGTATGTTTGTCTGGATGAGATTAGCTCAGAACCGGGACAAGTGGCGTACTAGAAGAGAGGCCTATGCTCAGCAGTGGGCGATAAAGGGCTGATATGATGATGATGATGATGATGTCTAGACACCACAAGGTATAACTATACCAATTTTAAAACTACACCAATTATTTCCGCTGATGTGGACATTGCGCTTAATTTGAGGCTGATAAACTCAGATGGTTGTATCCGATATTTACAGTAATCTAGTAGGTATTAAAACTGCTAACCACACGCACCTAACCTAATTCAACTGAATGATTTGATTCTAACATCTACATAATTCTATTTGAAAGAGGCGTAGCGAATTCTGAATTTAAAATACTACCTACCTGTGTTCAGTAAACCAAGAAGGTAGTAAGGGTGTCTAACCTTTCCACTATCTAGTATTAAAACTGCCATGTCATGTCCCACCCTAGCCTAATTCGAGTCAACGGTGCCACTCGGGCTCTGTTCCGTGCTAACGCCCCAAGTGGGGACATCATGCAAGCCACTCGTTAACGTTTGAGCACCGTTGTCTGACAACAGCGAGTGCAAACGATTGTATACCGTATTACCTTGAGATAGAGTTGTAAAATGAATACGTGACTTGTCATGCATGCATGTGGATATGTTTACTTTTTTTACTTAGCTCCGAGTAATGGAGTTGAAAAAATATTGTTGAAATCGCGGAAATATGAGTCATTTGGAGATAAAATATGAGACGAAATTTTGCTGAGGAAATGTACAAACTTATTAATTACTCAATATAGTAAAATATATTAGACAGCAGATCTATAATTTAAATATTGCAAAACACACGTGTATGGTGTATGCCTAATGGTATCAGTTTTTCATACAAATTCAGTCAGTTTTGTGGCGGCCCATACAAATTGTATGTGAAAATGCGTCACAAAACTGATATTTATTTTTCTTTTTAAATCAACAGATTTTCGAAAAAGTAAATGATCATTTTTTCTGAAAACCCCCGTAAACATTTATAATACGAATAGAAATTACCTACATTATATATTTAAATTGGTAACACCAACGATGCGACACTTGACCCCTCGTGTATTGTGTAGGTTCATTGACCTGATTCGGTACGCCATTTAAAATTAGCAACGTTGACATGACGGGCTTTGTCCCCAATTGTACAGGGAAAGGTGTGTCGTTATAGATAACTTTTTTAAATGAACGCTTTTTTTTCTTTTTAAATCGATAATCCTCGTGATTCTGAAGAAACCAAAATTTGATGGATTTTCGAAAAAAAGTAAATGCTACACTTTTAACTGAATATGCCTTAATACGTGTACGGGACAGGTACGAGCGAAATGCACGCGCGAATGTTAACTGACACCATTTAGCTCTCAATTTTATGTCAAAATATAATATGTTGGAATTGGCTTCCTTAATCCACCCTGTATTACAGTTATGTAAATGAATTAACAAACTACCACACTCTTCACGGGGGTTATTGCTCGTAACTTGACATTTCTAGGGTTAAATAATAATAATTATTAATATATTTACTATTTTGTTTTCAGCTACAAAGGAGTACTTTGCTATTTGCTGCCGTATGTTTACACGACTGTTTGGACAGAATGTAAATATTTTGTTAATACATGTGCCTTTCATAATGTTTTCTATACAAGATAATTAATGAAGCCTTCTTGTGTGTAAGCCATTAGTTATTTTGCAAGACTAATAGTCATTAATCATAATATTTATAATGCACAAAAGAGATTATTTTCTAATGATGTCTTTGGGATTATTTTATTTTAAAGTTGACTCGGTTTTCTAGAATGTCAAGAGCATCATTATGTAGAAACTTCAAAACCTTGTTAGAATACTTGTGTCTTCTGTAATAATTTTAGACAGACACTCAAGTAATTTATAGAGAAGACTGAAAATTTGTAGAACTGTAGAGATTTTTTTTTAATCTATGCTGCTGCCCGGATTTTTGACATTTGTGACAGCAATGTCGTACTGCAATACCGCAGCAGTGTTGCTGATATACCTAGTCTGATTCAGAACGGTACCTTAAACTCGATATTTAACGAATTTTCCACTTCTTTAGTAGTTTGTAAATTAAATATGTTATTAGGAAATTAAGAGTTATTTCGGATTGGATACGCTAGAATTAAGGGGAAAGTTGACCCCCGTTTCTAGATATAAACGCTACCTATATCATCTCTGGTTTACATTATAGCAAAATATTTTCAGTAATGCCAACGTCCAAAGAGAAAAATAGGGACCTTTGAATAGAGATACGGGTGCTGTTTGTGGAGACTGGTCTGTTTAAGCTAACACGAGCTATTATACTTAGTAACTTTATTTTTATTAATTAATTACAGTGAGACGCCTCATTCTGCTCTCGTATGTTTCTTTTCTCTTAATGAATGTATTAATTATACAGGATATTGATACTTGGAGACCCTATACATCTCTTTTATCTAACGATAACTTGATAAACTATATAATCTTATAGTTCTGACATCTAGAGACATTTTCAATTTTACACCTCTAAATATTATAGATTTTTTTTGTAGGTTTTGTATCTGTATTTTGTATGTACATAATTCGACTTCAAGAGATAAGATGTATATGGTATACATCTCTTAGTAATTGTAATACGTTAGATTGAATTGTTACTTTTATTTTATAAAATTGTTGATGTTATTATTTTTGCTTGTATGTAAATTCAATGTTGACGTGTAAAAGTGTCCTTGTGGCCTATTTGCTGAATAAATGTTGATGTTGATTTGATAGAAGCGGTAGACCACTTTCTTCTTAATATAATTACTAATGACGACGACGAACAAAAGACGTGAGGTCAGATGGGGTAAGACAAGTACTGCACTGGGGCAATAGTAACACTAGTAGGGATTCCCCATACTGTTACTCTTGCCCCGAATAAAATCTCTCTGCTTGATCGGGACACTCTTGACAGAGCGGTCGTGGTCATCATTGGAAGTCTCCCTTTGTGACACGTTTGACGGCTCGCCTCCACTCCTCCCTGACCCGAATAAAATAAACTATGTCTATTTTAGCCCACAAGACCTTACGTGTTTCATCCTGAGTAAAACGATATACATAATGGTGAAATATAAGAGGATCTTATCTCAGGCCATTCGTCTTCATTCTAATGTTATTTTAAATATTCACTAAGTTATGTTTTATGTTTCCCGTCTAAGTGTAATTAACTTCCCTAATTCGCTTATGCCTTTATTCTTTCTTAAAAACGTTTCGTTTCTGACATTGACAAAGGTAATGTAATGAGCTACGGAAATCTAATTATGAACTTTGTAATGGTACGTACAAAGGGGATGTGGGTGTGGTTATATTATCTTCATTATATCGTACCTATGTTTAGTATAACGTACCAACACAAATATGTGTATAACGTCCTAAAATGACAATGGCAAACACAAAACGAAAAGAAAACATGTATCGGGATTCGGGATGACAGACACTTTAAAGTTAGATACGTGACTATAGGTATTTCCATACATTGATTCGATTGGCGTATTCTATGAGCGATTGTCATCAAGTGTGATATGACGTCAACACTGTGGTACGGTATGACTCATCATGGTAGGCCCTGTGAACTGTTGATCGATACAAAAATCAAAAGCAGTTAGTATTTAATCGCTTCTCGGTGAAGGAAAACATTTGGAGAATGCTAGATTAAACCCAACGAATGGTGGTTTCTCTAATAGTCCTGCAGCGCTGGCTATATTTTGAGCCCTAACTTAAAGTAATATTAAAGTCAATTTTTTTTTCTCTTACGAATGCTGTTTTAAGATGTTAATCTTACATTTTGTTTTGTGTCACAGATATTATTTACTTTTTAAGTTATTTAATAATTTGTGGTAATTATTTTTATTTTTAATTATTTTGGAGAAAAGAATATTCGAGAGAAAACATGTAACTGAGTCGCATTTAGAATAGTTTTTTTAATGTGAAAACATAGTTTGTGTCAATTACGTCCATTGCAATCGGATAGTATGTCATACTATTCAAAATTACTCAAAAAATAATTAAAGTTAAAAAAAATTGCTGACGTCGCATTTAATCGTGTCAATATGTACATTACATGTTTTTGTGTCTTATTGAGGCATAGCTTCATAAGATTTTTGATAATTTTGTTCTAACAAGCTATTACCATAACAAAAGAATATTAAGGTTACTAGAGTTCACATCTTATTAATATAAAAGGCGGGATAAATAAGAAATATGAAGTTGTGTCAGTTTCATCCACTGCATAAACAAATAATACAAAAATAATGTTCGCGTTCATACGACGCTAGCGGGTGGCTCTTAACGGGCAACGCGGGCCATGCACGGGGAGCGGGCGCGGCGGGCGCGGCGCGACCTTGGCGAGACGGCGGGTAAGGGCCTCTCTCTAAAAACCACACGTTGCGTACGCAACGCATGTTTACTTCGCCTGCGTGCCAAATTAACGCAACTTATGCAAAGTTATACTACTACAAAGAGAACTTATAAATATTGTACAATGTCACCATTTAGCAAAAGAACTGTAAGTAAGTACATCTTATTGCGAGAATTAAGGTCTGTTTATATCTATACACATTACGGTTACGCATCATATACTTGTGACAATGATAGGGAAAAGGTACCACTTGAGTAAAATTTGCTTATTAATACCGTGACTTGAGGTAACTTTCATTCTTTGCTAAAAATATTACTTCTTGAACTTAATTTATATTAATGTTATCAATATTTTGATTTCTATATCTAATATCTAATCAAGTCTAACTTCAATATATCTTAATTATATGGACTAATAAATTTTAATATAATCTTTTTTTTTTTCATTATAAATAGCACAAACCAGTCTTTCCATACTTAATGTAAATTATGCACATTATTTTTTTAATGTATTTTTTGTTCTTAGCATTTTTTTATAATAGATATTATTAATTATGTACACGTATTGAGGTTATTTAATGCCTGTTTATTCTGATGTTTTGAATACATTTACCTTAAATAATAATTACCAACACTTTTGATAGTTCAAGCTTCTTGGATAATAATTACCTTTGGGTTCAATTGGCGTAAAGGACATTTTGGCGAAAATGAGTTATATCCACTACCGTAGCCTCAAAGGGCTTAACTGACAAAACGCCAGGATATCTTTCCAGGAGAGCCAAAAATCAGTTTTATTTTGAGAAAAAAATCAGACCTTTTTTGTTTGTTTGAATTAACTGATGCCTTTGTTTGGCCGGATACCGGATACCGGATATTCGGCCTGACCATCAGCCGAATATCCGGTATCCGGCCGCCGAATATCCGGTCAGAGGAACTATACCTACGTTTCGGTTTTTCAGGTGCGCATTCTGAAGGTTTGAACTGTTTCCTAGTAAACGTTCGCGCACACTCATTTCTAGGTTCGAAATGAGTGCGCGTACAAGTCAGTGGAATGATTAAATTGTTTTATAATAATAAATAAGTACGATTATGACCGTGTCTGTTTCTTAAATCCAATTTTATTACTCCGAAATCAAGCAATGTTACTATCCGGTATCCGGCCGGATAGTAAAATAATAGCCGGATAGGCCAATACCGGATAGTAACCGGATATCCGGTGCATCTCTAAAAAGTACCCACTAGTTCAGTTTAAATTGTCAAAATTTTGTAACCCTATAAATAAAGCAATGAGCACATGAGCAGGTAATGCAAGTACCTACTTAACAAAAAAATTGACAAGGAAAGTAGGTATAACTAGGTCATCCCACTTAAACACAAAAAAGCAACAATTATAAACCCGAAATTATACATAATATGGGGGCGCGGGCGTATCTCTTACATTTAATCTCTCTCTCGCATAAATATACAATAGTTGTACATTTTTTGTACATTAGTTGTGGGCGTAACGTACATTTAGCACTCAAAAATTTCCGATGCAAAGGGGCGTATCGTACACAAAGTTGGGAGTTACGCCAAAATGTCTCACAAAATTTTTTTGAATTGGCAGATACGGCCAAATGCGTTGGAAAACTGTGTTGAAGCATTGATTTTTCATAGGGCTTAACGGACATTTTTTCATGTTATCGATATGTTAAATATACTAAGTAGAAAAAAATACTGAGTATAACAGCATTTTTGCAATTTTGTCCCTTACGCCCTTTGAGCCTACGGTAGTCGTTATATACAGTTTTGTTCAGAATTCCAAGCGCTTTCGTTCTGTATAGTGAAAATTTTTATATCTCTTAAAAAGCCTTTACGACCCAATTTTTGCACTATGAGCTTGCAAAAACAGCTTATCTCAAGGGGCGTAAATGACCAATTATAAATAAATAAATAAATAATTATAAATAAATATTGGGGACATCTTACACAGATCAACCTAGCCCCAAACTAAGCAAAACTTGTACTATGGGTGCTAGGCGACGATATACATACTTATATAGATAAATACATGCTTACATACATAGATAACACCCATGACTCAGGAACAAATATTAGTGTTCATCACACAAATAAATGCCCTTACTGGGATAAATTATAAATTCATAGATATTATCGTTAAGGTTACCGCTAAATATAAATATGATTGTAAATGACTTACATGTCTTTTGTCGTCCTTTAAGCCCTTCAATTTGTCTTGATGATTTTTCATATCGTATCTTGTATGGTCAATATGGTCGTAAAGGACATATTTTACTATTGACAATTATTATTTTACTTGCCCTTTATGACCCGCCCTAAAATGTTTTTAGTTTTACCATAAGTATATGAAGCGAACAAGGTTGTAAAGGACTTTTCTAATATTTGTATCGTTTACTACCACGAATTAGTTTCTAAACTCTACATTTAAAACAAATAACATGGACTTAGCGGTGTATAATAACAAATAAATATAGTCCGGTGGCCGGCTGCATGAAACAAACCTCATCAAAAAATAGAATATACCTACCCTGTAGAGGTACCTGACATTTAGTAGCTTCCAACGCACTTGATCGGCCTAGGCTTAACGTGGCAGATTTTGTACAAATGGAAAAAAGTTGGACAAAAATTCATCAAAAAAAACCTCATCGAAAAATAGAATGAAACTTGTATGGTAGGATTGGTAGGATACCTGACCTTCAGGACAGTAAAAAAAAAGTGGTCGGCCTCACCTTAGCCTGGCAGTTTTTGCAGTCTGACCAGATTTATTGGGTCACGTGAGAGCTACAATTTACCTCATCGAAAAATAGAATGAAACAAACGGATTATAATAGCTAAAATAAGCCTGTTGACGTATGTCTTGGTCGGCCTCACCTTAACCTGGCAGTTTTTGCAGTCCGACCAAATTTATAAAAAAAAATTACACGCTCTATAAATCACAAAATTAGCAATACATTGCGTCTTAAAATAACCTTAAAAAGTGTACTAAATATCAAATAAAAGTTATTTTTAACAGTCGCTGATGTGACATTCTCATTCAAAAGGTAGGGACCACTTTGTCCTTTACCATAAAGACGAAATTTTATTGTTTCTTTATACAAATAACCTGTCAGAGAGTCCTTATGGCAAGGGTAAAGTGGTACCTTTTGATTGCGAACGTCAAGAATGGTCAGTATGAGGAGCCTACATTTTATTTTTAAATATACTTACAACATACCTACTCCCACACTATGAAAAGACTTAATATAATAATTATGCCTCCGAATGAAATAAATACACTGTAATGGCTCCTCTACACGATGGGCCAACGCCGGCCACTCCAAGGGACGCATTTATGTGTTAGAGGGAGCAAGTAGCCGGCGTTGGCCCATCGTGTAGAGGAGCCATAATGTTCATCTAACAAGCACCCTACCCGCGTAGGTAGCCTTCCCCGCGTACGCCGTTCATGCAAAGTTTAATTTTGCCAAATAGTAAAAAAACCGTTGTTGAAAATGACCCAAATTATGAATGTTGTCTCGATGTGGCATTATAATAATGTAGACGTAAACTTAATAACATGAATTTTTTTTTGTGGCAGATACATGATGTTTATAAGAAAAAAAAGATTAAAAATAAAAGCGGTGGATGAATTTGACACACATTTGTTTGAATAACATATTATAATATCCTGTGAAGTACAACACTTCACTTACCGACTATAATTTTATTTTAGGCATTTTAGGTTCACTATTAGGTATTTATTAAATGTCATTATACCCGTGGATGAAAATGACACAAAATGCGTGTGTACGTCGGAAGCCACTTTGCTTTTACAGGGAAACAAAGAATTTCATCTCGAATATTCTTTTTACCGAATGCTGTTTAAAAAAAGAAATACCTAAATTTCTACCTAAGCAAATACCTAGGATGACACAAATTATTATTATTAGGTTTAGTGTGTGGTCTGAAAACTATATGTAAAAAATAGGCAACATTAATAATCTTATAACTTCAAAAGTTATTGCTATCGGACTATAAAAGATGAAACCAAATCTAGGTCTAAAAGCTTTCATAAATAGAAAATTATACCAAATATAGGTCAAAAGCTTTCAAAACTTAAAAAATAAGTGGGCATTAAATAAAGGTTTCAAAAAAAGTAGAGGCTGTGATAGTTTTTCGGATTAGATTGTCAAAAGCCGAGAGAAAGGATGACTCGTAAACCAACATCTGCATAAATTATCCAACGTCTGACCGTATCACAGGTTTGACGGCATATCACAGTTGCATATCTTCAACATTGCGATATGGTATCGTATTCTGGGGAAACTCCTCGTAAGAACCGTTCTAGGATTAAATGATTTTCATCTATTAATACACTTTCAGGCCGTTTTTTAAACCCACATTCGTATATTAATACCTTTCATAATGTAGCAGTCACATAAACTACAATTAAAGTGCTGTATATCACCTATAATCTTTTTGGCCTGGCCAGCCACATAATAGCTCATAAGAGGAAAAACCCTTGATTGTTGAGGTCGCCGTCATCGAAATCGATGTGGAGGACTATATATAATCATCTTTTAAAATACGGTACTCACCCAGCGTGCGGAAGACAATAGGTCTACTTCTATACTTGTGGCCACCCCACAACGCGGCGACGGTGACCTGATACTGCGTGTCAGCCTCCAGTCCGCTCAAGATGACCGCGTCTGAGTTCCCGGCCACCTCCAGAACCACTCTGTAACTAACGTGCAATCAGTCAATTTCGTTGTATTCTACCAGCAAGGTATGGAAGAAGGAAGAGTGAAGAAGAAAACGCGGCATCTACTGGGATTGTCTGATTTACTCGATTCTCATTTAAACCTTGCCAGAGCCATGAAGTATCAATATTCATACTTAAACCTAGTGACAAGCATTGACATAGATATCTAGGGACTAGCTATACGGGCAATAATAATGAAGCATGACACCTGCCTCCGGTCCTGGACCCAGTACAGCGGTGTGACACCGCTACGATGCGATTAGTCGATGAGTTCGCATCACGCGCGCGAATGGTTGATGAGTTCGCATTATGCGCGCTATTGGTCGCAACTAGTTGCGTTAGACTGCACGATTGGTTAGAATTTGTGAGTAACACCGCTACCCATTTTAAGTGCCCGTAAGGCCCGTCCTTAGATATTATACGTCAATGGTGACAAGCAAATTCACTTTAAATTAAGAATTTGTATCGAAATAACAAAGCCTTTGCACTTGACTTATTTCAGTATCAATATTGTCGTCTAAGTCAACCCCAGTAATAGCCACGGAAACGAGTGAGAAGGAAGAAAAGTTACACGTACAATTAAAGCAAAGAGACAAAGACAATTAGATAATTTGTTTACTACATAATCTACTTAGAAATACAAGTCTTAAGTGTCATCAGCATGTGTTTGAATAAGAAAAGCAACTAGCTTCTTTTTAAAATATTTAGTTTAATTATAAATTCATTTTAAAATACCTATAGCAGGGCATTGATAACTAACAGTTAGTGATTATTTAATAAAAGTTTGGAACAATCGATGCTAGTTTTTGAAATAGCATCCTTGTCCTTTGGCACGAAAGATCAAATCAAATACATCATTCGCGGATACGAAACATTTTACGATGGAATGGGGCAAATGTGACGTCGCCTTTTTAGTCGCTAATAATTCTTTGAAAGTTAATAAGTTAACATTAATGGGTTTAAGGTCCCATGGAGTCGCCAACTACTAAAATTTAAAGTGCAACTGAGTCCTCCTCGTCTAAGCGATTTTCCGACTGCATCCCGAATTCCATGTACGTACCAACAAATTCAGTCCAAATCATATAATTCAACGGTTTTGAATTTAACCAACTCCATATATTTAAAGAGCCTCGAAAAACATCGCCTTTCATTTGTTTGGTTTTTAACTATATCCTAATTGTCCACGTGGCTGATGGTTAGGGTTAAGCTTTTAAAAAGAGTAGCATTTTCCAATCCACTTCCAGCACACTTTTAATAAGTCTTGCACTGTGACTGATGTGTAAGTATGACGCAGACAGTTTCAAATGACGTATGCGCTACAATTAACCATAAAACTATTACTATTAATAGGATAGTTTAAAATGGAAATAAACCTTCGAAATAAACGTGACTGGGTTAACAATTATAGCTACTATATATGGTTACTAAAGTAAAATCGCTTTTAGATCTTCTTAAAAAATTATACATACGGTGAATGATCGACTTGCAATGAAAACCTACTTAAAACTTACGAGTTTACCAAAAAAAAGATACAAATTCGTAAGGTGTATTCGGGTAATACCGAATGTCGGATAATTCCGAAATTCAGATGAAAATCACCCTTAATTCCATCATAATAAAAGTCTCTTTTCGGAATTAACCGACAGTTTTCGGCATTCGGAATTACCCGAGTAAACCTTACAGCAAACAAATTATTATAAATAAAATTCTATTTACAATACCTACCTTTATCTCAGAAAAAACAAAAATGTTTTTAAGGACCATTTCGTATTTCTATTTTCTAACCATTAAAAATTGTACTTATTCTAAAGTTTCTACTCCAACTAGTGACTTTTTCTTTAATTTTCCATTGTTTACAGTAAACTATAAAATGTAATATTTAAAACTTTCGCGTTTTGAACACAGAATTTTTTTCATACAGTTTTCGTCGGGTAATAGTTACACTTATAGTGCTAGCGGTTGACCAAAATCAGCTGCAAATGGTGTTAAAGGTATGAAAATCGGCACGATTCATCTTTAGGCCATTTGAATCAATTTGACCCGTAGCACCAAAAAAAAAAACGGAAAGGAGTTATGACGTAATCTTTTTTTTGTATGGAAAACGAAAAAAAATTGGTCAGAAACCTATTGTGTGTGGTATTAAATGAAAGGGCATTTTGAGCCGGTTCTAAAAATATATCACATTATTATATTCCCGTCACTTGCATTCAATTAAAATAAAAATAATTTTCAAAACATACCAAGTTTGGGCTCCTCCAGATACGAAACCGTTGAATTATTTTTTGTAAAATATACCTCAAGTAATATCCAATACGATAGGTTTCTGAACATTTTTTTTTCTTTTTCCATACAAAAAAAAGATGACGTCATAACCCCTTTCAGTTTGTTTTTTGTTTTTGGTGCTACAGATGAATCGTGCCGATTTTCATACCTCTAACACCATTTGCAGCTGATTCCCGAATTTGACGGTGTACCGCTATTACTATTATCTCAATTTAGACATTTTGCTGTCACGACCAGTGAAACCTGTGTCAAACCGTCGGCAAATAAAGTTATGTAATATATACAATAAATTCGCGATAGTCGGTTGTATATTTTGAACTATAAAATGCACTATGAAATCGTAGAGCCGTTTTGCTAATGGACGGTGGGATGGAGATGTATCCTATTCAATTTCTCCTGCCTACAGCTAAAAAGAGAAAAAGCGGCCAAGTGCGAGTCGGACTCGCCCATGAAGGATTCCGTAGCAGCAAGTAACAAAATGAAATTGAGGTTTACGATTTATGACGATTAAAAAAAACTACTTACTTACTGGATATTGTTAAAACCAATTTTCGGTGGAAGTTTGCATGGTAATGTATAATATATTTTTTTAGTTTTATCATTCTCTTATTTTAGAAGTTACGGGGGGGGGGGGACACATTTTACCACTTTGGAAGTGTCTCTCGCGCAAACTAGTCAGTCTAGAAAAAAATGATGTTAGAAACCTCAATATCATTTTTGACGACCTATCCATAGACACCCCACACGTATGGGCTTGACGAAAAAAAAAATTTAAGTTTCAGTTCTAAGTATGGGGGACCCCCAAAATTTATAGTTTATTTTTCTATTTTTGTGTGAAAATCTTAATGCGGTTCACAGAATACATCTACTTACCAAGTTTCAACTGTATGGTTCTTATAGTTTCGGAAAAAAGTGGCTGTGACATACGGACGGACAGACAGACAGACATGAAGAATCTATAAGGGTTCCGTTTTTTGCCATTTGGCTACGGAACTCTAAAAAAGCGTCCGCATTCGGTACCAACGGGCTTTTCAACGGTGGCGAATAAATAATAAACTTATTTCCAGCAAGTAAACAATATTACCGAGCCGAATTTACAAAACGTCCCATAAAACGTAGACAGTTAGGACGAAACAGGAGCTGAGTTTTAAATATTTTAGGTAAATATATCCGTCTCGCTAACGGAAGCGGCTCCTAAAACTAGTTCGATACGGATAAGGCGAAAAATTCCGCGTAAAAATCTCAAAAATCGTTTCAAACTCGACTGTTTCCTCCTCCAAAACTTAACCAATACTAACCAAACTTGCAAATGTAAATGATTGTGAAATTATCTGTGTCGGACCGTTTTGCTTTTTTGGCTAATTAATATTAGTTATGAATACTACGCCTCTCATTGTGGCATAGTCAATTACGCCATTTTGGCCATTTTTGAAGGGCTCTAGCGCCTTAAAAAACAAAAATATCAAAAAAAGCAAAACGGTCCGACACATATTGACAATATTATCTGTGTTGAAAAAATCATTGCTCTAGCATCAAAACCCACGGAGGAAACAGTCGAAGGCGTTTGTATGGAGAAATGATCACTCCTGTTGGCTCTTAACAAATATTTGTAAATCAACATAAACTGTTGTAGCGTTTTTTAATTGGTTTAGAATTTAGTACCCATTATCATATAGGAAAGAAGGAGAAAATGTAATCTCAGAATCTTGAAAAATATATTTTAACCTCTATTTTTATTTTATAATTGAGAAGTATATAATTTTCTTGGATTTTTATTTCAAAATTGAATACCTACCTACATTATTTTCAAGTTTAAAAGACCTTTAACGACAATACATATGTTGTTATACTTCAAGTGACAAGTTATAAATCAACGTCCGATTAGTTGTTTTTTCTTTTTTTTCTGTCCGTGGAAATAAAGAAACAATTCCGTTTTATCACATTTCGTAAGTCAGCGTGTATCTGTAATTCATTTTAATCAAAAACTAAAGTCAGAAGAAAAATCAAAGAATCAATCAGTAACTTTTGCTTCATACATTTGACGGGGGAACAAAGTTTATTTCCGAATCCATCACAACAACCGAGTTCCGAAATACGACAACACTATATACGACATCAATGTAATACCAATTCAATATTAAAATTTCGTGCGTGTGCGCCCTGCGATGGCACGAAACGGATCGTTAACGAAATGATCATTGATCACACTATAACGGCTGTCCTATTTCCACGGCTAGTAACAAAAGAAGCTCGGCCCTCCTTACTTCCTTTTACAGCCATTAGAAATACCCCTTCAAACAGAAGAGATTTCAATCGTTTGTCACAAGCTTTCAGCCCAATTATTTGACGTTCCCTACGTTACTCTCCTAGCGTTATTAATAGTCTTGCAACCTTCAGCAGGATACTTCGTGTCAGATTTTATTCTTGTGTCTCTCTCTGGTCTCCAACCAATAAAATTTCGATACAATTCAGCTGATTTATTTGAAATAAAGCCAAAGTTGGGGTGTCGTGCCACAAAGCCGTCGCGATTTCCGCCGGAAGCTATTGGTAAAACCACATCCGGTACCAGCCCCGCCATTTCCGTCCGTTCTTTTTTCCGTGACCAGGGCTTTTTGTCTACAATGAAATATGAATAAGAATTCACAAGTCAGATTCGAAACCGTGTCAAAGTGCGTTACTGTGAAACGAGGTTACGGTGTTTTAATTTTGACGTGAAACATTAATCCTCGTTCTTGACAATATATCTGAAAAGGCACAACATTTTTTCACCATCTTTTTGAGATTTTTGACAAATATTTTTTTGCTCTATTAGGTGCAACCTTGGCCTGAACTCACGATTTTTTTTTTCATATTTACCAAGAAAAGGATAAGGTAACATCGGTCAGTTGCAATACCTACCAAATGTAGAAGGAAAGCTAAAGCCAAATAATACATCATCATCATAATCATGTATTTAAGAGCTGGGCTCTTGTCGGTGTAGCAATTTCCAAGTATCTCTGTATTCTCCTTACCCACCTGATACTACACGACGTTTATGTTTTCTTTTATCCTTCCGTATTGGTCTTTCTAATTTATACTTAATCGTCATGTTACCAGTATTTAGTTATACCAGTATTAAGTATCATTTCGGCGACACCGCGAAAAGGTATTCGAAATGCCAGTATTAAAAAATACCCCGTGGGTTAAAACTCATATTTTTAGTTTGTCAAAGTTTGCATTTTATAGCTTATTGCCTCCACAAGGTTTGCTCGTAGCTCCGTACAAAACTTTGTTTACAGAGCACTTATGGAATCACTTGCGTGCTGTAAAACTGGTTACAAGCATGGTATAATAATATACTCTGCCTGGTACTCTCTTCCCGTCTTTTCGTGGTCACGTGACTGACACAAGCTACGTCATCATGCGACAACGCTATATGATAATACTCGTATGCGATAGCGCTATATAGTGTTAATGTTATTGTGATGTAGGCTTGTGTCACTCTGGGAAGAGAAAACCATGTTTTATTAGACTATGGGTTACAAGCATGTTTCTCTTAGAGACTGCTTATGTTTTACGTAGAAAGTAACATTTGGAACAGAACTGAGATAGATTTTAAGTCAGAATTGCTTATTTATTGAGCGAGCAAACGCGAAGCTCGCGCAAATCGTTACTGTTTCTTGGATAAAATTAATTCGTATATCTATTTGCCTAGTTTTACTCTACAAGACGAATTTCTCAACCTATTCTCGTGAAGTTTTGTGAGCAGGTTTGATTCAGTTTTATTTTATTTATTTTTATCATAATGTCTTTAGTGGGGGTGCACCAGGTCTACAGGTCTCAGATCTACAAGTTTTCATTTTATTTTTTATTTCCAAATTGTGATGTTCTTCATGAATAAAAATTCAAATCATTATGAAGCTTGTATCGCGTGGGCAAATGGGCATCAAAATTAGAGGCGGTAATTCCATTAGTGCGGTTTGTTTAATCGATACCCCTGATTTGATAATCACTGCTAATCTTCTGACACGCTCTAGCCTGGTTCCTGGCCGATTATAAGCTAATGAGCTAGATTAGCTATATTGTATTATAATTAATCTGTTATGTATTTACCGGCGCTGCATGGAATTACGCCATACTTGTGATTGGACATTAGTTATGAGAATTTTCTATTTTTCGATGAAAACTTTTTATCACAACAGTTTTGAATGATTCACGGTTATTTTCACTAGCGACCGGGATATGAACCGTGATTACCTTTTGTATTGTTTTGTCATGCATCTTGTTCTCGGGTTCACAAGATGCATGTAACTGCGTCGAAATATCGGGAGCTCGAAAACAATACAAAAAGTAATCACGGTTTATATCTAGTGAACTTTTTATGACGTCGAGAAAGAATCGTAAAAGGGATTGTCCTGAGAAGATTTCCAAGCTCCTTGATTGTTAAATGACGTATTACACGGGAAATCTTTAACATGATCTTATACGAATTCTACTGTAGTTCGATAGAAACTAATTTGACAAGCATTATCAGTTTATCTTTGCATTTTAAAAACCCTGCTAAGCAACGGAATTGCAGTAAAACTTCATGTACAAATAGCAACAGAACTGTACATCGGTGGACCTTATTACAAAAGCCATAAGGTCTACCGATGTAAGGTTAAAAGTGTGGGCGATGGTACCTAGCTATCTACGTGCTACAACGTTCCGAGTTCTAACTCAATGCAAATACGAAACTGCACTACGCTTTCGCATTTTAAAATCCCATCTCGTAAAACAAGCATGTGATTTTCTTTCAGATGTTACTTTTGAGCGTGTAGAATTTTTGTAATAGGTAAGCAGATAGCGAACAAACTATGCTTTTAGATTTTTTGGACTATTATCAATTTATTATGCAAGCGAGACGTGGACATTAACCCAGCGTGATAGAGACAGATTGAACGCTTTTGAAATGTGGACATGGAGAAGAATGGAAGGAATAAGCTGGAAAGAGAGGAAAACAAATACGGAAGTATTAAATTCGGTAGGTGAGAAGAGATCTCTGCTAAAAACAATTGAAAACAGAAGGGGAAACATGTTGGGGCACCTGATACGTCACGATAATTACATAAAGTCCATAATTGAAGGCAGAATAGAAGAACAGAGAGGCAGAGGAAGACCGAGACGTGCATATATTGACCAGGCCAAAGAGAAAATTAATGTAGTGACGTATCAGGAACTCAAAACAGTAGCAGAGAAGAGAACGGAATGGCGAATGCTCCACCGACAAGAGCTAGGCTCTTAAGAACAATGATGATGATCAATTTATGACTTACTTGCGGCCCTGTTAGAACTTTATGATCGTCAAATATTACGGTTAGCTACGATATACATCTTCGAGCAACACCGGCTTCCGACACGTCGGAAGGGAGGGGCCCAAGCGATATCTCGCCGTACAAATCTTTCTGCCATTTTTCACACACTTACGTACAAAATCCAATAAGAATAAGAATAAGAATAAGAATAAGAATGATTTATTGCAGTACTGTGTACATTAAATTTTGTGGATGGTAATCATAATACAATTAGTTTCAACAGTTACCCATTTCGGGTATGCAATACTTAAATAACTTATGAACTAAACTTAAATAACATTGCAAAGATAATTACATACCAATGCTCAAAATATTCTTTCAGACTATAAAATGTTTTATCTAATAGCCAGTTTTTCAACCTTACCCTGAATCGGTTGTCTTCAAGTGCCTTAATATCAGCTGGAAGGTGATTAAATACTCGAATAGCTGTTACAAAAGTGCTCTTTTTGTATATAGACGTGTTTGTTTTTGGTAGTATAATGTTATATTTATATTGGGTCCTAGCATTGCACTTAGTTGAAGAGTGAGCTGTAAAATAATTAGGCTGTTTTTTTACAAATAAGCATACTTCTAGGATGTAGATTCCGGTCAGTGTAAGGAAGCGTTTCCCTCGGAAAACGTCTCGAAGTGAGTCTCTAAAATTCATGCGATATATTATTTTTAGGCATCTTTTTTGCAGGATGAATGTTTTATTCACATCCACAGAATTACCCCAGAAAATAACTCCGTAGGTTAATAGAGGATACACGTTACCATAGTAGGCACTAATTACTATATTTTCAGAGCAATTTTCTGATAGTATGGATAGTGCGTAACAGTTTTTAGATATTTTTTTGTTTATTTGTTCGATGTGAGCCTTCCAATTTAAATGAGAATCAACGTGTACACCTAGAAATTTTATACTGCTTACTTCCTCTATAGTGGTTCCTGATTCCGATATACTTAGACAGACAGGAGAGGTCCCATAGTTCCTAAACTGAATAAGCTTGGTTTTATTTAGGTTTAATTTAAGATTTAATTGGTTAAGCCAATTTATAATTTTCGTGAGAGCTACATTTATATCCCTTTGAAAAGTAATATTCGAACGATCACAAGAGAAAAATATGGTGGCGTCGTCGGCAAACAGAACACACAATTTGTCCGCTATAGTGGGAAAGTCATTTAAATAAATAAGGAATAGAAGCGGCCCAAGTACGCTTCCTTGCGGTACGCCAACAACTACTTCCTCATAACATGACAACAATTGCTCTATAGTTTTATTTTGCTTGTTGTATCTATCCAATTGTAGAGCCTGCTTTCTACCACACAAGTAACTCTGGAATAATTTTAGGGCATTTCCCCTAATGCCAATATGCTCTAGCTGTTGTAACATTATGTCATGTACAACACAATCGAACGCTTTTGACATATCAAGCATTAAGGCAACGCAGGCGTTTCCAGAATCTATTTGCTCCCATATATTTTTAAATATTGAAAAGATGGCTAATGTTGTTGATTTTCCTTTTTGAAAACCGAACTGTGATTGGTTTAATATATCATTCTTTAATAGGAACCGTGTCAGACGTTCATGTATGACCTTTTCAAATATCTTACTGAACGTTGGTAATAAAGCTATTGGCCTAAAGTTTCCCATTTCGGTTTTTGCGCCCTGCTTGTGCAATGGTTTTATAATAGCTTTTTTTAAGTCATCCGGGTAACATCCAGTTTCGAGCGTTAAGTTTATTATGTACACGAGAGGTTCAACTATATAATGTATACATGCTTTTACAATTTGTGTTGGTACTTCATCGTATCCTGAACTTTTTTTATTTTTTAAGCTATTTACAACCTTTTTAATTTCAAGACAATCAACAGGAGTCAAGAAAATACTGTTACAAATCCGTTTGGACGTAGATTTATAGTTATTTAGTTGAAAAGTATCGATCTTATTTAGATTTACGTAGTATTTGTTAAAAATATTTACTATTTCGTTTGAATTTGTATAAGTTATCCCGTTTTCAACTATCTTGTCAATTGAATCTGGAATAGAATTATATGAACTTGTCGTCTGTTTAATTAGACCCCAGGTTGCTTTGGGTTTATTTGCACTACTTTTTACAAATTCATCATTGGATATTATTTTAGATGCTTTTATAACTTTTTTTAGTAACTTGCAGTAATTTAAATAGCTATTTAAATGTTTAGTACCCATTTTCTTTTTTTGTGTTGACCAATGTATTTGACGTTTATGCTTACAGGATTGTAGTATACCTTTAGTTTTCCAATTTGGCCTTTTTTTGTACGACATTTTTATTCTTTGCCGTGGGACACAAAGTTCGAAAATCATGCTGAAATTGTCAATGAAAACTTTGTATGCCTCATTTGCATCTGTTTTCAAATACACGTCTGCAAAGCTAACCATAGCTATGTATTTCATAAAAACATCCAGATAATAGTCTATTTTACGTTTCCTCACATACCAAAACTTCTCACCAAAACTAAAACTTGTAGGTATTTCTATTATTTGTCCCGTATGATCTGAGATACCCAAATTCATAATTTTAGAAGTATATTGATGTAAATTGGTTAATATGTTGTCAATGCAAGTTTTTGACCCAGGAGTTATTCTAGTTGGTTCATTAATCGTACATATTAGATTAAAATTACCTAGAGCCGTTACAAATGTTTGTTTTGCCTTATCGTCGCTGAGGATATTTATGTTAAAATCGCCGGCAATAACTAATTTCCTTTTTAAGGTCCGAGATCTCAGTACTAATTTTCCCAAGAGTAGTTCAAAGTTGCTCATAAAGATGTCGAGGTCACTATCAGGTGTTCTATATACACACACAACAATGATGTTAAGTTCTGGTATTAAAATTCCACAAACTTCAAAATGTGATTCCATTGCCATATTTGAAATCCATTGTAGGTTAATGCAGTTTAAGTTTGTTTTCGTATAAATACATACACCTCCTCGAGTCTTACGAGTTCGACAGTAATTTGCTGCTATTGTATAATTTTCAAGTTGTAGAATAGATACCTCATTAGACTTCAAGAACGTTTCTGAGAAACAGAAAACATCGACATTATTTGCGTCTGCTAAAATTTCTAACTGACCAATTTTTGATTTTAGGCCTTGAACATTTTGGTGAAATACGTTTAACATTGAGACCTTTGATTTATCATTTAAATAATTTTTCTTTTTAGGATTTTCTGTTTGATGTAATGGTGAGATACAAATCCTATATTCATCTATATTAGGGACGAAAACATTTTTTGCTTGTTGGTGTGGAGCTGAGTTGGTTTGCGCCTTGACGTTTTTGTATAATAGGAAAGTAGAACGGTATTGTTCCCTTTTGCTCACATGGTGTGGGTGTAGGCTTATGAGATTTTTCACCCTTAACTTTTCCTATAGCCGAAAAATAATACGGTATTGTACCCTTTCGTTTATACGTTGGATTGGCTATTGCGTGTGGCATAGGATATTGCTTTAAGGCTGCTGCCGCCGAGCTTTTTGTAACAGGTCTATTTCGATTGAACATAGGCAGATACATATTGTTATAATCTATTGAGTCTACATGCAGGTTAATTGCACTACAAAGTCTTTTCAAATATTGCTTCTTATTTAGTGTTTGTGCATGAGTAACTTGTAAAAATTTACAGTGACTGGTGTAATTACATAACATTTTAAGCATTTCATTAAGTTTCAGCTCATTCAAATGATTGTTTTTGTTAATATTTAGTAAAATTACATTTGTTTCCTCTAAGTGTTTTAGTGCTGCACTAATTTCGTAGCTAAATTTAATTTGATTATTATCGTTCTCGCCAACACATAGTATTACATAGTCTGAAGTGGTTAAATCTAAGTCATAACACATTTTTAGTAGTTCACAGGAGTCCGCATTTGGTTTTGTGAACGCGGATATATTGTATTGTTTACACTTTTCTACTTGTCTTGAAAGAGTCAGTTGTGACGCCAGGCCGGAACATTGTTTCCCACCGATGATGAATATGTTGTGTGTTTTGCGTTCTGATTTCTGAGAGTTCTGAGTATTGTTCTTCTGACTAATATGTTCAAGGCTTGTCGGTGTTTTATCGATACCGGTTTTTGTGTGTAATCCATTGGAGCCTGACCTATTAGTTTTCTCAATGTTCGTAATTGGCAGTGTTAGGGTTTGTCCCATTTCACTATCCATTCCCATGTTTCCATCTGGATCAGTTAGATTCAAACTATTTTCATCAAATATATTTTTCCTAACTATGGGTTTCCTCTTTTTAACTGTCGACTTACATATGTGTGTTAGTTGGTTGATTTTGTTTTCAAGTTCCTTTATTTTAGTTTTCAGTGCTGAATTCTCCAGAGAAATTCTGTCAATTTCCTCTTCAGCTGACACTAATTTTACTTCTGCTGTTGTTAGTTTTAGTTTCAATTCATCAAGTTCATAGTTATGAAGCTGAGATTGAATACCCGGACAGCTACGATTTACTTCATTTGTTGCTGGTGATGTACTGCTTTTTCCGCCTGCACTTTCGGAATCATCTAAATTAGAGAGAGAGTCAAACGAATTTTCTGTAGACACATTGTATTGCTGCTTTGTTTCCACCATTTTATTGATCTGGCCTGGTGTATGAGTTGGTGTGGATACGACTTTTCCTGGGGTTTTAGGACTTTTAGATAGACACGAATCGCAAGTCCAATTCGATTTATTTTTAGGAGTCATTAGATAGTATCGATTTTTCGAGACTACAGTACATTTTATATGATATGTTAGTTTGCAGTGAGCACAGGTTAATTTTTCTTTGCCCCTGATATATCTGTCGCATTTTGGACATTTTTCAGCCATTTTTTATGTCAAGGTATTATTTATAAATTAAAAAACAATTTTTCTTATGAAGTGTATTTTTCTATGTTGAAGATGGATCTTTTCTAGTTTCCGAACGCAACTTATTAACAGCGTTTCTGAACGAAGCGTAGATACGTGATTGTCCCAATGACAGCCGTCAGATGTCAGTTTAGTTGTCACTTTGTTGGTATCAGCTGTTTATATACCCTTGTTTATTTTACTTAGTTTTTATTAAAATAATGTGAAAGTTTCAAAGTGTCTTAGTGTGAGTGTCGTTTAAATTCAACCGTTATTGTTTGTTTTCCATTTTTTAAGTTCTTACTTCGATACAGCTCACCAGAATGTTGATTTTTGCTTCGTCCTTTTCCTTGGAAGTGTGCACATGTTTTAAACACTATTTGGTAAGCAATTTATTGGTTTTTTGGCTACTTTCCATTAAAATGAGGGAGCAGGCTAGTTATACGTGCTGTTGACAGTAATGTCACTTGACAGATCCAATCTGTAATGACGACACAAATACATAGAAAATGACACACGTCAAAGACAAATCTTGCAAACCTCGATCTCTTTTTATGTACGGACGAGTGACTAGTGTCACAACACGCACACTAACACATTTTCGTTGAAGTATGTCATTGTATTCTGAGAGATGAGAAGTCGGATTTGTCGCTCGACCGATCCGCAATTTGTACTGAGCGAGCAAAATCGATAAATCCAACAATTACTTGAGACTAAAATATAATAATTGTATTTAAATGTAATTTAACGTATGATATGTAAAAAAAAATTACATATGAAATGTAACACTTTCTTTTTGTAAATTTGATGTCCCCGACCTCTTTTTATAACAAAAAACCGAGCAAACAGGCATTTTTGTGCAGCAGTGTCCCCGCGCGCGTCTGGACTCGGTCTAGTGAAAAATCCAAGTGCAACTAGTTTTATTACCCGCGCTAGATTATTTTGACGCGCTAATCTTGTACCTCGGCAGAGGGGAAATAGTGCGAATGCCGCCTCCCTTCCGTGTTGCTCGAAGATATACATAGATTAGGTAGATATGTCAGTGTCAAAAGGGACGTTTTTGTTTGAACACCGTTGGTATCTTGCCGTATTATTTGACGTATCTTTAAGTTCGAATCGGGCCGTCAATTATTTTAAGCAGATACGAGTACCCTATGTCTGCGAGCGAATTCTACAGGCAGCTAATGTACATCCAAAATCGAATACGAACCCCGATGCAAATTATTTCGTCTAGTTCCGCGCAACAATTTTGTTTATTTTAATAAATTTTACACACGAACATAAAATGACCCAGTAATGGGAACCATAATAGCAATGTTTAATGTAGTTTATTTTGATCGTATAATAAAATTTCATGAGACTTTTATTGCTGAAAAAAAGGACTTTTCAAAAACGTTGTCCAAATCATATTCTCCTCTCTTACAACACTGCTGCATGCATGGACTCGAAACAAAATTGTCAGTACATTGGCAGAGCCCTATTGCTTTCCCCAGTGATAGCCTTTTCACATATGTTGTAATCCTACCCGTCAATAAAAAAATAAAAATACATATTTTTTTTTTCTTTCAGTACAAACGGTATTTCTTGTATTTGGATTTAGTTATTGCAGAGTATTACCATATAAAATTAAATTACATTAGTATAAGCATTCAATATGAGTATTTTTTAAACAAAAACATTATTTTTGAACAAACGCGAGAACCTAGAGAGAAAAAATGGTCTCACTAGACGAAAAAATGTGCATCGGGGCTCGTACCAATCATTCTCACCCTCATTGCATCACAACAGCACAATTCGAGTTACTAACAATATTCCAGTAGTTTGACAAAGGTTAGCTAACTACTAACTACATGTCCGCCTCAGGCAAACTATAATTAAATGGTTCTGTCCTGCTGAACGTGGACCTTGGTAATGACCAGTATACGTGTGACCTTGAGATCTGTAGTAAATATACGTAAGTAAAGACCAAGCTATACTGGTTATATGAAAGGGAATAACAATTATAATGTAGCTACATATTCTATTGCTACTTATATGTTGTTTGAAACTGATATTGGTCGTTATTGAATTTCAAATTGACTGTTATCCTTAACCTGTGGTCCGCGGACCCCTGGGGGTCCGCGAGTATAAGTACGGGGGTCCGCCGCAGTCTCACCTATTCTCACCGGTCTGAAGTATTACTGATTTTTTTTTATTAAGGGGTCCTTGGACTTGTGCTTTATTTCCTTGGGGTCCGTGGATAGAAAAAGGTTAAGAACCGCTGGTTTAGGATGTTCAATTAAATAACAACCTTTTTTTTAAATGATCGGCAACTTATATGAGAGTCCTATGGAGTTGAAAGCGGACGCCGTTAATAGGTATTTGCCACTGATGTGGAATAAAATAAAGTAGAAAAAAAAAAACCAACCTGCCTTATATGTATTTGAAATATTTTAAGGGGCCCACTGATTACCAGTCCGCCGGACGATATCCGCCTGTCAGTTGACCGCAAAAGGCCACACACTAACAGTTTTCTGTCAGTTTTCGGCCTGACGACTTACACGAACTGATCGTGTGTGGCCGCCTGACGATTCCAGTCAGCGCCGACAGATATCCGCCGGACAGTCCGTGGCCTCGAGTCCAGTCAAACACACATCATGAGGTAGCCGGCCGGCGATCGACACACGTTACAGCATTAGTAAATTCTATTTTATTCCTAATACTTAAGAGTTCATAGTCCCTAATAAGCAATATAAGCATACGACTTTTTGTCTTCGAACATCACGGATCCAATACTTAATTCTTTGAGGCTGATATTTGCTTGTAATTTCATACACAATTTACGGCCAGTAGACCTTATTAATCTTAAATACGGTAGGGCTTCTGTCAAATTGAAATAAAATTATTCCGAATGTGCAAACTACGTCACCAGATGTCAGTATAAAATTTATACTATTTTAAGGCCTGAATACAACAATGCGAAGGTTGCATGTATCTAGTTTGTCAAGACTTTTCTTTATTTATCATGTTGTTACCTCGCAACTGTTGTTTACTGTCAGTCAAAAATAAATGTCGTAAAGAGAATTAATACATAAACCTTATTTTTTCTCTATTAATTTTAAATGTGACATATTGTATTTGCGTGGCTTATATATTCGAAAATACAGACATGATTATTGATTGCTGGAAGTGTAACCGAGAAAAGAAGGAGCAAGCATTCAAAGATTCAAATAGGGAAATTAGCCTCCCAATATTACCTAAAACACTGGTTAAAATTTTAATAGTTCTCAAGATAACGCCGGGAGGTATACCATAGTTGGCGTTCACGGCAGCTTGCAATGAAAAGACTAGCTATGAAAAATACCTTTATAAGAAAATCGAAAACATAATATCACAATTCAGATTTTTTTCATGACTGACATTCTGCAAAAATTGTGCGATTTGATTCTATAAAGTACGCTATAAAGACACGTGGTAGGAACACTAGCGCAAGTATGGAGATACCTCACCTAACCTAACCGAAGTACCTGCTTAGACAAGAGATAAGATCTATGCCTGAAATTCTTCAGCTACAAGTTGGATCCGAATTATGACAACATTAATTCATTCCGTTTTAAGTTAAAATAATATCTGGAGCAAACTGTGTTCGGCGTTACAGAGCGTGGCGTGGCGATATTACCTACCTGCAATTCTCCTACTATGTGACTATTATTACAAAAAAAGGATATGGAGTTAGAAGCTGCAAGCGGTGGATTCAACCTACTTTTACTTACACCGGCTCTTATTTAGGTGCTATCTTTGTATACCAAATTGAAAGAAATGAAAATACTTTACTGTTATGTTTTTGTTTTATTCATTCTACTCTTTAAAACCTTTTCTACATAATATTAGGTCCACTTGGGCGGTTTACGAGTGATTTTTTTGTTTGATACCTTGTAATAGATTTTTATAATTTACAAGAAATCAAACAAAAAAATTACGTACATCACCAGATATAGTAATCCACTTCGTCACCTTTTTCTGGTAGTATTTCGTTTCTGTAACGGTCTGGCGCCCCCTTACGCAGAGTTTCGCGTAATATTCCCTATTGATAACCTTCGTCCTTCTCAGATTTGAAAGTCAGTTAGATAATAAAAGCTTGTAAAATAGTTTCTGGTTGGGCCAGTAATTGACTGGTAAAGAATAACTTAAAACATTAAGTCCACCTTTTGTACCTTTAACTTGTTTTGTGCAATAAAGTATAAAATAATGAAATAAATAAATATTTAAAGTACATCCTATTTTACTAGTAGAAATAATAAATAGGACCAAACAATGGAACTGTTACAATTATAGAGTAAGTAACTACTTTATGCAATCTGTTTAATTACGGAGGCAAACATAAGAAAAACATCAAAATCAAATTTCATGTAACTAATAAAATAACTAAAAAAGTTTCATAATTTCAATTATAGAGGACCTTTGGTTCCAAAGGACCAGAACCAGAGCTTTGGTTGCAACTATTGAGGTTTTCCATTTATCCAAGTAACCAATTAACCAGGTTTCACTGTAGTAGTAAAATATAGGTTTACATTTTTTGCCTTATTACAAAGGAATAAGCTCCAAAAGTGTAAACATTATCTTTGACGTCGACAGTCCATTTTGAGGAAAAAATTAAACTAGTTGAAAAACACGAAACTGAAGGCCCTCGACTGACAACAGATGACGGCCAACAGGCCACCGGCCGGCTATCTGATAATGTGTGTGTAAATTGGCCTGCAGGCCACGGACTGTCCGGCAGATATCTGTCGACGCTGACCGGAATCGACGAGCCGTAGTCCGAATAGCCGTCAGTCCAAAATCTGAAATAGAACTGTTAATGTGTGGCCTGCTGCGGTTAACTGACAGGCTAAGATCGTCCGGCGAACTGTCAATTTGTAGGGATCTGTCAAAATTATATCAGACTATTGCCGGCAGGCGGCCGTACGGTGGGAAAATGACGACTCGTCTGTAGTCGCAGAGGTGGCAGCAGACCATTGCCGGCCGGCAATAATCGCTTATGTTTGTGGACGTTATTGGTCTAGGACGGCAGGTCGCCCGATAAGGCCAGAGACTGCAGGCGGACTGGTAATCAGTGGGCCCCTTTAAATAGAAACGTAAAATTAGTAACAATTAATTCAACTTTGAATAAGCATTTCCATATGATAAACCTATTTAGGTGTAAGTAGGTACATTATATGTAGGTATTATATCATTTGTGTTTACCCCTGTATGTTAAATTGTAGCAATTTATCAGGTCTGTATTCCTAAGAGTAAATCTCTGGAGGGAAGAAGAAATATTTTGACATCGCTGATTAGGCAGACGTTACTGTAATTTTCACTTACAGTAATATTCTGTGCCAGACTTATGGCGAAAATTTAATTTGGTATCAATAGCCTCCTAAGACCAAAAGCCGTATTTCAACAATGAGATACGTCAAATACTAGATAATGAAACGATATAGATTAGATATGTCAGTGTCAAACAAGTGTCAAAATTGACATTTCTTCAAACAAAAACGTCAATTTTGACACTTGTTTGACACTGACATATCTATTCCATATCGTTTCAATATCTTATTTCATGAATTTAGATACAAACTCGACTCAATATTACATAAATTACTATAAGACATAAATAGGAATATAAAACTAAAACTAACTACAATTAAAATAACTAAAACTAAAAATTAAAAATACATATCAAAATTTGGTGCCCTCGGGAGGGTGCCCAACACGCAGGCAGCGTTCCCGCGCTGGATTGCGATGGCAATTCGCTGCGCGAGAAAGGTGCCCGCGCGGGGGTCACCCGTTGCCTCCCTCAACCTTTTCCCAAGCGCCTTAATGAGCATATGTGCGCCTCTGCCCCACGAACCAAGTGTCTCGACGCCAAATGCGACGAATTCGTATTGGGCGCCGAGACAGCTGTACTTGGCTACCTTTAGACGCTCCCGAGTGTCCGCCGCCGCGCCAGCACGCCTGCTGGTCGATGGGACGTAGGACGCCGCTAGCGTGTCAGCGCAAGTGGCGTCCCATACCAACGCACGACCCATCTCCAGGGAATCAGTGACATCCCGTCAGGGCGCTTACCGTCGTTCCGCACTATTTGGGGCTCCAGAGCGGCGGGAACGCCGGCACTGACGAGCGCCCTTCTCAGGATGTCATTGAGGGCGGAATGGCGAGACAGGCGGCCGGCACCCGAAGAGCAGGCGAGCCCGTGGTGGCCGAGGCTATCCACTTCAGATCCACATGAGGCGCAGTTGTGGTCGGCACAGACAGCAACACCTAGCCGGAGACCAGTGGCTATGCCAAGCGTCTCTGGGTCTATAAAGGTGCCGGTGTTAGGCGAGGGATACGCGTGTAGCCACTGACCTGATTCTGGCCTAGATGATGCCAGAAGCCTCGCTCGGTCCCTGCCTGTCGCGGTGTCCAGAAGTGAGTTTAGAGTAGTAGTAGTTTCAATATCTAGTATTTGACGTATCTCATTGTTCGAATACGGCTGCAAGAGTCATTTCTGTAAATTTGAATTTGGAACCTTCTTTTATTCCATTTTAGTTCAGATTCGATTTTAAATTGTTCTTTTTAAAGGAACTCAGGACTTTGGAGGATAGAAAATCTTTACACTACATCTAAATCATCCTATTTAAAATGCCAGATACAGATAATTAATTAGGTGTAAAGGATAATGGAAAAAATGGATTCGGCAATACAAAGCTTGAAAATTTTATTTTACATTAATTATACGGTTCAATTAGCGTGATTTGGCAATATAAAGCATTATTAATTAACGGAGCATAATGTTTCATTGTTCATCAAAACTCTGGTCCGAGCCACGTCGCTTGGCGTTACAAAAAGGATATTTCCATTACTTTCGTCGGTATTAAAGAGATTATACACTACACCAGGGTTCGAAAATAGTTCTGAAATAAAACTTAGTAAACGGATTATATGGCGTATAATGAATTTAAAATACATCCCTAGCGCTTATGGTCAACGGGAGGCTGGGGAAAATTGTTACAAGATGCCATATTACACACATAGAAAATGTTAAAGCTGTTTTTTACATGCAAAATGATAACGAGACGTCGGGATGTATTTTAAATTCATTATATGCGATATAATCCGTTTACATAGTTTTATTTTATGAGTAACTATCGCGGTAACCGAGGACAAAGTAAACACCGGTTGATAACGGGATTATATCATCAGTTTGTTAATTCAAATTAATTTTAACATATAAAATATACGAGTCTCAGCTCTGTATATAATTATACACGTCGTACCATAATTGTTGACAGAAATATTTTATTTTATTTAGTGTGTCCCACTGTTGGGCAAAGGCCTCCCCTCTTTCCCGCCACTTGGCTCTGTCCAATGCACACTCCCGCCACTCCGCACAGAAGGTATATATATGTATGTATTTATGTATATGTTTTTTTTTTTATTTTTCAGTCACTGAGAGATAAAATAAAAATTTACTCAGTTTTCAGGCTAGTGTACAATCTCTTTAACACAACGTCCGGCTCGTAATTAGCACATTTTCCGCACAAGGCCGGAAACAATAAGCAGACAAAGTTCCACTTTGGGCCGCAGTTGCTCATAACTAGCGTATTGTTGGTCACTAGTAGCGTTGCAAGTTTTGTTACGTGAAACTTTCTTGTGAAACACGGCTATTACTTTTTTCTTTGACGACCGTTTTATTGCCTAGAATCGTTCTTTATTTGTTTACTCGTATTTAAAATTATCTGTTTTATTGGTACAGTTTTGGTATCGTTTGATACACAATTAGTTTTTACGATAGACTACTAAGGCCCACTTCTTGCACCATCTCAATAACCCGGGGCTAAGCGGTCAACCCGTTAACCCAGTGTCAAATTGTACTGGTAATCATGGTAACTCCAGGTTTAACCGGTTAACCCCAGGTTAGTGGAATGGTGCAAGTGAGCCTTAATGGACAAACGACTCTTGACTAACTTTTCAGTAGGTACAGAAACCCGAAAGTTAGGTACATGAAAACGATTTATTATCGCTATTATAACTAGTTTTTAGTGTAGTTTTGTAGTGTTATTAAGTAGGTATGTATCTTAAAATTTAAAAAAACCGACCCCATTCATTTTTGATACGATATGAAAAATTTAAAACTTAAAATTCATTGTCTTCCTTTTTTTTCTGACACTTTTGTTTAGCAAAAAATAATCCTTATGATGAAGCCTTTCGATCGGTATGATAAAGATACAGGGTATTTTTTTTTCCTGTAGCGGGTTCAATTCCCGGTTCAACCATGTAATTATTTACAAATCTATGAATGCAGTTTAAATTGTTTTTAAATTAAAATAATGTCTTCTTTCAGTAAAATGTTCCATCTACAATATTTTAAGGTACATTCCCTTGATGTCCCATAGTCCTGAGACGCCCTTTATACATACGAACAATAGTCCACTCGTAACATCATATATTTAAAATATCGAATTTCAAAATCTTAGAAATAGATGTTTAGATAGAAATAGATTAGGCTGTACAAAACCAAAGTGGATAATCGCATTGTTCTTCATATCTATTACATGATTATTAATCATCTTTCAACATTTTAAATCATTTATTTACATACAATATATCGACGCTTATCATGAATAGTGACACAAAACAAAAGAAAATGCCATTCGACTTTAAATCTTACCAGTAAAAGATAGAATATTAAATGCAATAGCATTTCATTTTTAGCTGTACCACTGTTCATGATAAGCAACGATATATACAGTGGTACTACTAAACGAAATTTAATAATTTTCAACATTAAATTGTATAATCGAACCGAAGCTTTGCAAAGAATAAGACAGAGCACAGACAGCAGGAGGTCTAGCACGAGTGCACCGCGACAGTATTTCGCACGCAAGATAGATTATACCTGTCTTTGTATTTTTAGATGAACATGGTTGGGTGAGTAAAAGACACAGTTGACTGGTAGACTTAGGACCAGTTGCACCAACCACATTTGACAGACTGATCAACGTCAGCCGGCGCGCCCCGGCGCTTTACTATGAAACTTTCCATACATAAAAATTTAGCGAACTCTTTAACGATACGAACAGTTTGGTGCAACCGACCCTTAGACTAATTTATTCCATCATAACTAAGGGCCACTTGCACCATTCTACTAATCCAGGGTTAACCGGTTAAACCTGGAGTTGACATGGTTACCAGTACAATTTGACATTAGGTTAACGGCTTAACCCCGGGTTTGTGGGTTGGTGCAAGTGGGCCTAAGCGTTTTCTACATCATGTTATCTTGACATCACATTTCTAATCTGCGGCAATACATAGGTACATTATCTCAACTGGCTCAGCGCGTGCTCCAACCTATATTAGGTTATCGGCACGCGCTGATTATATTTTGCTGATCGCCATAGTATTAATTAGAATGGGTTTCACCCACGCGATACTGTCGTGGCGTACTCGTGCTAAGCCCACAGGTTTCTTAGGAAGCCGATCCTTACCTCGCGTCAGAAGGCTTATACGTGACGTCATACTTCTCCACCAAGTCCGCCGTGGTGGACCACGACACTCGCACCGTGGTGGGGTTTAGGAAAGTCACTGTGATGTTCTCAGGTACCCCGGGACCCATTGAACCTGAAATAAATTATCATTTTTATATTTTTATCTTACAATCAGAATCAGGAGTCGTAAGTGTTGCTGGATATCACTCTAACTTCTTCCGAAATTCCCTAAATCTCCTAATACATGAACTGTATATAGGTAAGTATTTACTTAGTTTACGGATAGAAACTAAGATAACCGCTTAGCAAAAGATAGGTAAATCGCAAAATAGCTTATTAAATATTTAAAAAACCTTTGAAGAAAACTACCCACACTCTAAAATTTATTCGTTATAAGTTATAAGTATTTATATACACTGAAACTATTTCATCGTAATATATTTCAATAAGTATTTTCTGTTTAGTGTATCATCAGATTCCCGTAATAAGTAATTAACCCATTCTAGAACTCAATTTTGTAATTATAAATTATAACACACCATCAGATTAATCAGACAAACTCGCTTGCTACCATTCTATATTTTAATTTAAAAAGTCTGAGCGAATTTCACCACAAGAAGTCACAAATGTGAACAAAACAAACTAATGATTCCAAGAAACACGTCGCATAGCGCAGAAAACTTATAACAAATTGTCAAAGGTTTCGCAGAATTCAAAAGAACAGAAAATACCACGTATTTTTCTAGCAGCAAAATAGAAAAAGGCTTTAAATTGAAACGGCTAATAGTGTTCGTAATAAAATATCTTTCGACATTTTCTTGGTATGTTTTCACAACTCAGGTGAAAGGAATTGTATTAAAACTCGTCTGTGAAAATTTAAAAGGTTTTTAGATCAAGTTGACGATCCTTTTGTGAAATTCTTAGTGTTAAATTTGATCCGTATAATAATCCAATGTTATTATGGAATAATATTAACATCAATAAATTGCTCTGATAATTAGATTAAGATTAATTACTATTCATAAGAGCTTGTTGCTAGGCCTACATGAATAAAGTATATTTTGAGTTGGGTTGAGTTGAGTTGGATTTGTGTAGTTTTTTCAAAGTTGATTAAATGAGGTCAAAATTATCTACTAAATAAATCAATTACCTATAAATAAATATACCACAATCTTTTAAATCCTTGTTTATAAACATAATTTAGTCTGATTTTAAATATAATCTAAACTACTTAGTCTGTAAACTAATAAGTTTAGAACTTCAAAAATGTTGTACTAATTAGCTTTACCAAGAAAATTAATGTTTGTTAAATTTACTTAAATAAATAAGCTGTCTGGCTAACGTTTCATAACTGAAAAACTAAGAAAAAGCCCTGTTTTTCTTACGGGAAACTGTAAAAGTTTCAAGTTTCTTAATTTATAGGTGGAGCGTTTCAGAAAAGTGTCGCATAAGAACGCTAGTTTTTTAAACTATTCATTCATTCTTTTAAAAATATGGCTTCACACTAGTTTCTTTCTTTAAAAAAAATATGGTTTAAACAGCGCCCTTCCGCAACATAAAAGTGCGGCACTTCCGCAACTGACTTGTAAGAGCGGCAGCCGCGACCGCATAGCTGGCAGGAGAATGCCGATGCCAGTGTCTCAGTTCTCGCCTAGTGTGAAGAAGGTTAAACCACGCTTCATCGTGTGACTACACCTTCACCCAGGGTATTCCTCCAGTAGTAGTATCGATCTTCAGTCTCCCTTTCTTTACTTACTTAACATAGTATAAATTAGCTTCATACGGTCAAGCCATTAACCAGTTCGTAGTAGTCGAACTCTGTACAGTCCACAAAATACGCAACACCCGCTTGTTAAATTGTCTTCCTATTTATTTCCATCAAACGACCATCGCAATGAAAAACAAATAAAACGGGACAAAATAAACAAGCTCAATCCACGACATTAAATACAGTTTTTATTGAATGTTCATTTAGACATTCGAACTGTTTCGTACAAAATAAATGGAAAAAACACATATTTATTTATAAACGAGTATTTGCCCCGAGGCTAGTTTTTGGTTTGATTTTAGTACAGTCAAGTGTAAAAATATGTGTGCATACATCATGCTTAAAAATATATCCCATTACATAGGTAGCTCTTATATCAGCAAATTAAGAACTATGGGACATATATGTGAGAAGTTATATGCACCCATATTTTACACTTGACTGTACGCACATTGTCAAAAATAAACGAAATAATACCGAGAGAAAAGTATTATTAGTATGAGAAATATTCACAGTTCTATCAAATATAATAATATAATATCCATTGCAAATACGGGAATTCATGATGGCTTCAGCCCCTTCGAGATTAGACTCGTATAACTCATATTGATTCGTTTTAACAATTTCCATCGGCAAAGTGTATTAGTACCTAAGAATATACTAAAAAGATTCCATCATAAATGAATTTGTCATTAGGGACCTTCTAATAAAGTTAGAATTAGAACTCAATATAATTACTTCGAAAACTAAATTAGGACTCAGGGCTATAACCTCGAAACTCGAAGTTCGCGAATTGCGGCCCTCTTTCTCTGTCACTCGAATTACGCCTTCATTGGAGTAAAAGAGAAAGATCCCCGCAATTCGCGAATTTCGGTTTTCGCGGTAGACCCCCAGCTTATCCTACCCCAAGGGTTCAGCTAGTTACTCGTACGTACCAACACGTGCTCCCAAGAAACCCTCACAGGACTGATTTACATAAATCTGAATAATAACTGATTGAAAGCGGTTATAACTTCATGGCAAGGACTAACTGCCGTATTCGAACTTCAAGATATTCACAAGAGACAACACGTACTAGATCCCTTCTAGATACGTTATAGTTTAGATATCAACTAGTTCTCTTTTGCAGCGCAATACGGGCAACCAATGTCACTTTTACGTTACATAGAGTAAGATATCTATTAGATGTGAATTGGATCTCTAAGTCATATCCTATGGAAATCGTTCAAGAGTATCTCCAGAATCACGCAAATGTCAAATTTGACAGGTTAGATCTTAAACATATCGTTATCGTATCTTGGTGATGTCTAAAAGATATCTAATAGATGTCTATTTCAAAATCCGAATCGGGCCCCAAGTTTGTCTGCCATATTTGGCGAAGATGTTTAAATTGTACAACGGGACTTAATTGCTTATTTAAGTTTTAAGATTTACCTACGACGTTTCGAGGACGGCGTTGTCCCCGTGGTCTGAAAACTGGCTAAGGTTGACATCAACATCTTCTACCGCGCGAGTTTTTCGAACTACCCGCACCTGGTCTTGTTTATCAGTTTGAACGTTTTGCGCACTAGGGATAGGGAAAAACTACAGTGAAATCTAGACACGCGGCAGCGTGTCAAGCCAAGTTAAAGCAAAGGAACTGGCTAGCCAGCGCCAAGTGTAATATTACACGAACCACTTGGTGCCACTTTTGACCCTTCTATAACTCAAAACATCTTTAACGTAAACACATAAAACTACGTGTGTTTAATTATATCCATAAGGACATCTAGAAGCCCAAATTTCATGAAGCTAGCTCAAACGGTTATAAAGATATGAAGGTCAAAAAGTCGTAAATTTTAAGACTGACTGACATACCTATAGTACCTAAACCTAACCTACTTCCAGATGACCTAGAAGGATGAAATTTGGAATCCAGCTCAGTTATTGTGTGAAAGCGTAGGAAAAAATCTAAAAATTAAAAAAAGTTATAAAATAGGGGGGGTCCCCATACAAAAAAAACCATTTTTTATTGTGACTGACATATAAGTACCTAAACCTAACCTACTTCCAGATGACCTAGAAGGATGAAATTTGGAATCCAGCTCAGTTATGGTGTGAAATCGTAGGAAAAAATCTAAAAATTAAAAAAAGTTATAAAATAGGGGGGGTCCCCATACAAAAAAAACATTTTTTATTGTGACTGACATATAAGTACCTAAACCTAACCTACTTCCAGATGACCTAGAAGGATGAAATTTGGAATCCAGCTCGGTTATTGTGTGTAAGCGTAGGAAAAAATCTAAAAACAAAAAAAAAGTTAATAAATAGGGGGGGTTCCCATACAAATTTCTTTTTTATTGTGACTGGCATATAGTACCTAAACCTAACCTACTTCCAGATGACCTAGAAGGATGAAATTTGGAATCCAGCTCGGTAATTGTGTGTAAGCGTAGGAAAAAATCTAAAAATAAAAAAAGTTAAAAAATAGGGGTGGTCCCCATACAAAAAACCTGTAATACGCGCTAAACAACCGGCCAACGGTGTGTCGTTGGCGGCGCGCGGCACCACATAATTAATACAAAGAACAGAAGTAAAAAACATGCAGCGGAAACACAAGAAAAAACATTAAATCTCAATACCTGCCTAGTTTTCTTTACAAAAAGTATTGATATCCCATCAAAAACATAAATGTAAAAAAGGAGAGCCAAGTTCAATACAAAAATTATGCTTGGCTGTGGGGTTCGCCGCAAAAAGAATGGAGATTTAAATGAGTGCCAAGTTCTATGCAAAATCCAAATATGTATTTATAGGAACAAAATAACATTATAAACAAGTATTAAACTCTATTTCTTTGCTTTATTGGATACCTATAACAATTGCTGTTATTTAAAAAAAATGTGAGATCTTAAAGTAGGTTAGATTTGGCTTGGCCAGTTTTTATCAGAATTACAAAATATATATGTTGAATAACTTTATAAAATGATTGATGTAATGAAAACTGGCCAAGTCAAATCTAACCTGCTTTAAGATCTCGCATTTTTTTTAAATAACAGCAATTGTTATAGGTATCCAATAAAGCAAAGAAATAGAGTTTAATACTTGTTTATAATGTTATTTTGTTCCTATAAATACATATTTGGATTTTGCATAGAACTTGGCACTCATTTAAATCTCCATTCTTTTTGCGGCGAACCCCACAGCCAAGCATAATTTTTGTATTGAACTTGGCTCTCCTTTTTTACATTTATGTTTTTGATGGGATTATTCTTACGTCACATATTTGACAGTTATAAGGGTGAATACCCTTATAGATATGATGCTAAGATCTACCGTTTAACTGATAGCCTTAAAGTCATATACATAAAGGTCAATTTGTAACTGTCAAATATGGGATGTTAGAATAATTTCACTGTAGATTAACTAGAGAACTCGATAATTTAAATAGTGTGCGTTTCTTCAGAAACTTCCTGCCTCGCACAGGCTATGGAATGAACTGTCGCTCGCGGTATTTCCGGACCGATACGACCTTCAAACCTTATTTTAAATAAAAGCCAGCAATGCATTTGCAACCACTTAGGTGTTTCAGGTGTGAATGGGCGACGGAACTTACTGTGAGGCTAGGTCGATATGTGTAAGATTGTCCCATAATAAATATTTATACTACCTATCTATAGCAGCTACTCTGAAATCACAAAAAAGTTCTGGTCCTCAAACATTGTGGAAAATTTAAGTAAATTTAGCATAGAACACCTATTTTTTTTATTGCTCTGAGAATACACTTTGCTCACGATAATGAGTAAAGTCTCGTACATAATCTTGTGTCATCAAAAAATCACCCCGAAAATATAGTTACTTACCAAGATAATTCACATTTTTCTCCCCGCTCTCCCCTATATGCAGAGATACAGGAGATGTTATATACTCGTATACATTTCACCTAAATTGCCTTTTGTTTACAAAGTGCTTTTAAATTAGGTATACTCATTTTGGAGAAAACCCGGCCACGGCTCTCGGGTGCTTTTACCGCAGAAAGGGAGCAATATTTTATGGTAACGTAACGGACGAACTTTCTTCGATAATCTGTTCGAGAGGAAGTATTATTTTCACCTAGGCAGCTTAACTCATAAGGTGGTGGAGGTACTAGTGCTCGACATGCTAAAGCCCAAAAGATGACAACAGAGATGTAACTTATTTGAAATACTTGTATTTAAAATACAAATACAAAATGCAAAATACCTATTTCGTATTTTGTATTTAAATACCTTTTGAAGAAAACTATTTTGTATTTTATTTGAAATAGTTTTTGGGACCTATTTTCTATTTTCAAAATACAACATACTTTATAGTAGGTAGGTAGGAGTTACAATCTCTTCTGATGTTACAATCCTGGCAACTCTCTCATTCTTTTAACATGGAACTGTTGAATCTGTTTAGTAACATCACACATGACCACAAGCGTAGCGAGTGGTTAAAAAAGTGGAATCTTGAGTGTTGCGAGGGTTTCAAGGCACGAGAGGAGAACAAACTTTTTGCCCTGGTGAAACACAAACGAGACGTTTTCATCACACTAACGAGAGGCATTATAATAGTTGTAAAACATTACAAATTAATGCTTTAAAAGTTGGCCGTTAAAAATCATCATCCACACCTACATCCTACCGGTTAATATGAGCAAACAACTAGAAATTTGCACTTTAGATAGAGGATTGATTTCAAAGAGTAAAGAAAGTCTTTTCAACTCGGAAATTCCGAGTAATACTTTTTAATTCAGACTAGGTATTCACTACTCAGAGTACCTTTTATCGCAAAGTATTTGTATTTTAAAAAAGCATTTTGAAAATACCTATTTCGTATTTTGTATTTAAATACAAATTCAAAAACTATTTTGTATTTTGCATTTGAAATAGTATTATCAAGGAAGTATTTGTATTTTGTATTTAAATACTTTTTATAAAGTATTTTTCACATCTCTGGATGACACCCTGCGGTCACCTCAATTGACAATGACTTAAGTTTCAAGATGACATGTACTGGGACCGCGCTGGGATCGAGCACTAGTACCATCACCTTAGTGCTTTGCTGCAAAAAAGCATAAAGCATGCAAGATCGTTCTTAGATCACAAAACAAAATCACAATATTAAAAAGTTACTGTGCCTTCAGGTTTTCGTAGTGTATCTTTTTAGGGTTCCGTACCCAAAGGGTAAAACGGGACCCTATTACTAAGATTTCGCTGTCGGTCCGTCCGTCCGTCTGTCCGTCTGTCTGTCACCAGGCTGTATCTCACGAACCGTGATAGCTAGACAGTTGAAATTTTCACAGATGATGTATTTCTGTTGCCGCTATAACAACAAATACTAAAAACAGAATAAAATAAAGATTTAAATGGGGCTCCCATACAACAAACGTGATTTTTGACCAAAGTTAAGCAACGTCGGGAGTGGTCAGTACTTGGATGGGTGACCGTTTTTTTTTTTTTTGGCATTATGGTACGGAACCCTTCGTGCGCGAGTCCGACTCGCACTTGCCCGGTTTTTTTAACTTTACTGTTGAGACCAAGATGAGAGTTTTCCATGGAAAAACACCAAACAAAAGGAAAAAAGTGAATCAGATTACAGGTGCTAGGAAAAGTGACATATTTCCATACATCGTTTTAGTTTCGATTGGCGTTTTATATCGACGATGTCATCTTGGCTAGGCCCCTACTCGCAGAAACCAATATTAGTTTCACTAGAAACTAGAACTAACAAATAATACAGTATACATACCAGCGTTAACAAGTCGTAGCAATATGGATAGCGCAACGGCAAGGGCGGCGGGATGCGCGAGCGGCGCGCGCCGCATTGCGCGCCCACCGCACTGCTCATGCCATGCCGTTTCTGGAAAGAGAGCAATGGATTAGGTACATCGTAAGAGTCTCAACCAAATCTTTATACCTAAGTAACAGGTTTTTACAAACCCCCTATAGATGCGCTAGTAACTTCGATTAACTAATAATCGTTTGTCTTCTGACATTTTGACTTATGTATTGTAAAGAAGAGATAAGACATAATTTAACTAAATCAGGCCTAATCAGTTTTATGAATAAGCAGGAAAGACAGTAGAGTCGCGATTCTCTGAGATTATTTCCTAAAAGGAGGGTCATACAGATTTTAAAGTAAGTACGCTTAACTCCTTTCCTGTAGACATTGCAAAGTTGAGGGAATCAACGCCGCGCCCATAATTGGGGTAGCTGCCAGAAAACCCTGCCTTTTTTCCATTATTTGAGACTCAATTAATAAAAACGGGTTTTATGCACCCCAGAGTCGTTAAGTCAGGAAGTTGAATTTAACAATAGCATTTTGTCACTATTAACGTATAAAAAATCCAGCCGACCCTTTTCAAGTCATCGCAAGTAAGAATGTTCCAATTAAGTACATAAAACAAATTAATTTAATGTAATCTGTAAACATAATGGACCCGGGTATGTCCTCAAACTACGTCCAAGACCACCGGTGGACGGGCAGCAGCGTCCCTCAAATTCGGTGTACTCGACTGCGATCGCCAACCCGCCTGCCAAGCGTGGCGATTATGGCATTCACCCCCCATAAGGGGGAGGCCGTAGTTCCACTGCGTATGTTCAGCAGTGGACGTCTTATGGCTGAGATAATGATGATGATGAATCTGTAAACAAGCCTCCAGCCTTCTTCAAACACCCAACAAAACAGGGAAACATTTCAATCCGGTCCGCGTCAGCTGACCGAGTAAGAGTGACATTCCATTTCCAACTGCAGCTGCAATACTGTTCATTTTACTATGGAAATTGACAATGACAGCGACGCGTTTCCATAGTAAAATGAACAGTATTGCAGCTGCAGTTGGAAATGGAATGTCACTTTTAAAGGTTAATTAAAGTAAGTCAAACAGCATGGCTTTGTGAAATTAATTTTCTACTCGTAATTAATTCAACGAATACCCTCGTGTTCGTGTAGTGGGTGTGACCGGAGTAGGATGACTCACGCTAGACCGGGCCGGGCCCGTGCCCAGGCGGCCGACATGTCATTTTCTATGATGGCTGACGGGTGATCACGTACGGCGCGATTCGGGAAATGAATTAGAGATACACTAGATATGAAATAGTAAAGATATGTGACGTTCCACGGAAAAAGGTACCTTATGGCAGCTGGTATGCTATTATTAACGGCGCTCCAATATTCAGCCGGGGCAATGGTACCTTTTGCCGTGGAACGTCACATATCTTTACTATTTCATATCTAGTGCATCTTTAATTTATTTCCCGAATTGCGCCGGTAGTGCTTTCCCTAGAAAACGAAGCGGTCCGGCTACGGCCCGGTCTAGCGTGAGTCATCCTTAACGGACAGGGTTTTATGGTTGTATGGTTTGATTAAAATAACGAAATAATTATCATTCTAATTTCTCCTGTTACAATCACGCGGAAACGTTTTTGGCTATAATCTATTTAAGCTCTAAAATGTTTTTGGCCTTAAGCCTGCTAAGTATATTTCTATAAAAAAATTAACACAGTTTTGCAACGCAAATTATATTGAATGCTTGTTGTACATTCGACATAAGATATATCTTCGGAATTGAATATACACATAGTATAGAGGCTTTGTTCAGATATTTGTTTGGCCACTTCGATATATATAATAGCGACTGTACCCACGACGTTATAGTTTGTGTCACAAACGGCAAAAATACGCCCAATTCCAATTACAGCTAGATACCTTAAACGGCATTGGTACTATACATACTATATCTTGGTTTAAAATGATAATATGCACCATAAAATGTAGTTAAACGTAACGTAAACCAAATATTACGAGTAGGTAGGTATCTAAGTATATTTAACGCTACCGGAACCGAAGGATAATCTAGTGGAAATATTGACAACTGTCCATAAAATGAATTTACGTATTCCAAATACACAGACACTAAAACCCAGTACCACTCTGTTTACGGACGGAATCACCTGCAGCGAGAGCGGACAAAGCGAACTCAATAGCTCGCTATCGTGTGTCCCTCGCCAGCTTTTGTTTCGCTGTGAATAGTTTCCACACAGATTGGTCCGATAAATCGTTTTACACAGCTTGAATTGTACATTTTCAAGGTTGCAAAGCTAACTGTAAAAATAAACTATTTCGCAGTTACGAAGGTATTATGGTTTCTTAAAAATAAGATAAATAATATTTACTCGTAATGTCGTTGTTGGAACCAGGCTATAGTTCGTTTTTTTAGCATTAGAAAGAACTTGCAAGAAGGTAAGCGATCTTAACATGTCTTTTAATTGAAAAAACGCTTTAGAAAAATATAAAACTATTACTTATGAAAGCAGAAGAATATAAATGATCATATTAGATTCATAATTGTTACATATTTGCCGTAACTTATTTTTAAAATGTGTTTTTCAATTAAAAGGCACATCAAGATTGTTTACTTAATTTCTAATGCTAAAAAAAACGAAGTATAGGTATAAATCACACACACGAAACCATGTCACATGTATGCAAGCAAGATCTTGGGATTAGGAAAGTGATATTATTGTTATACTTAACGTCTCGGGCAAACTGAGGATTTTTTTTCACACATTCATTGCTACTAACTGGTACGGGTTACGCTCGTAGCGCGTAGCCACGGATTCGCCGTATGTAGCGCGTAGTCGCTACGAACAGTGTACCCGACAGTCGGGTTCTTGGCCCTGAATGTGGTAATTCACAAAAATTTTATTCAGCGTCTCCAGTCAACGCAAATGCTATGTCGAAACTTTATCCATCAAACTTATATAATTAGGTTTAGCCTTGAACACGATGATACCATAGCAATTATGTCGTTGATAGGATACATTAACATAGTTTAGTCAGAAGTTAGGGTACAGTCAGCGTCAATAGAGCGTACAAAAACGTGCCTAAAGTATCTGCCATCTGTCAATACAGTCATACTCATATCCAACTAGACTAGATACATATAAATGTGTACAGTTTGCATTGAAAAGTATCTGTTACAGCCTAATTGTTCTAAGCACATATAGAGACATACCGATCTATTTTTACTATGCTGTTAGAGGATAGTGTACATTTTTGACGCGTACACTGATCCGCTCCTTTTTATTTTGACTGCAGGTGCCTATATAATACCTATCCTTGTATACAGGGCGATATCAAAAAACGGAAAAGACAGTCTAAATCGTCAAAGGTAGGTAAATTTTCCTCAGTTCTTCAGAGAGAAGTTAACACATTTTTTTGACGAACTGGTTTATAATTTCCTGATCTTGGTCACAACTAGGTTACAATAGTCACCAATACAATAAAATTGCTGCTTTAGATAAAAACCCAAAGTACATTTCTCTGTCTTTCAATACGAAATATATGGACCTATTTTTATAAAGAAAATGTTTAGGTAAGGATTTTACATTTACTTTGACATAAACATTCCTTTCTCATAATTCACGCAGGTAATTGATATTATATTGAATTTGAACGTCTATTTAGTGATAATTCAAGTTGTATTAATAACTTTCGGGCCCTGAATAATATACCTAGAAGAAATAAAAAAGGGATTACACAAAAAAAGCAATATTAGGCACAATATCGCCCAATTTGGTAAAAATAGCCCAAAAGCACGGCATTACCCTGTAATATGACGCAATAATCGCACATTTTATTTTAGCCCAATATTACGGAGGTAATAAAATCAAATTGGTCATGGCATGGGCACGCGAAAGTGTGGGGTCAATCAAGGGCAAATAAATACGAAGTTAGGTCTATTAATGCTACAGGGACACTACATAAACCCTGAATAATATTATTAACTAGTAACAGTTTATACTTCTGCCTAGCAATGTGCCTAAGATAATTTTCAAATAAGTTTTTAGTTGTAAGTACAACCTTCATAAGTCACAAGTCACAGGTCACAGGACACAAGTTACAAGTCATAAGTCATTGTTTCAAGTCATTTCATTTCATTTGTTGTAAGTGTTTTTTCTGTCTGACAGGATTTTTCTTTCCACAGGCAACTAATACTCATCGAGACAATTTTATTGTAACAACATCGGACACAGTTGGTTGCTTTGTTTTATCACAGAAATCTTATAGCCACACTCCTGTCTCCTGCTGGAGTATTGATGATCATTATATGTACAGGTATTCGAATCATATTATGTATTACATTACATTACATAGGTAACGAATTTATAATTTATGTAATAATCAAAAACAAAGAACGCCGAGTAATAACAATAAAAAGCTTTTAAAGTTTTATAACTCTGAAATTTCGCGGTTAGACGTCTCAACTTTCGAATCAACGTTAGATCTTGTTTTAACAAAGTTTGAAAACAACGAAAAGGTTTGAAATTGAGAACGAACAAAGCCTAAAAGAGCCCTACAAAATTAATGGGGGTACAGTATTTATAAATTAGGGTAGGTAATGTAGGCATGGAATAAATACGCTGTGAATATGTATTTCTAAGAAGTTCCAGGGACTGGGGATTTTTTGTTATTATACAAAGTCATAATGATGATGATGGTATTCCTTGTATCCCTCATCAGGGACATAGGGCTCTCAGAAGGGATTTCCCTTTTTCGTGGTCCAGCGCGGCTTCCTCCAGCTCCGCTCAGCCGAGGCCAACTGCCGTAATCGAACTTCAAGATATTCACAAGAGACGACACGTACTAGATCCATTCTAGATACGTTATAGTTTAGATATCAACTAGTTCTCTTTTGCAGCGCAATTCGGGCAACCAACGTCACTTTTACGTTAGATAGAGTAAGATATCTATTAGATGTGAATTGGATCTCTAAGTCATATCCTGTGGAAATCGTTCAAGAGTATCTCCAGATTCGCGCAAATGTCAAATTTTACAGGTTAGATCTTAAACATATCGTTATCGTATCTTGGTGCAACTGGTGCAGCCTACATTTTTACTGTGCGCCTCCATGTGGTACGTGGGCGACCTTGCCCTCTTTTTCCGGGGACTTCCCAAGTCAGCCTTGCATGGATAGGTCATAAAGTCATGATAATTAATAAATAAACATGGTAAATGCTTTGATACGTATTCAAGTTAAAAATTTAATATTAACAGGAGGCTAATGTAATATTGAAGTTTTTATATTGATTTTTTTAATTGTGTTGTCCCACTCTTACAAAGGAGCATAGGACTCTAGCAAAGAACTTTATTTGTCATAAAGATTACAAAATCCACTTACATAAGAAAATTTACATGTTAAAACTAAGACTAAGCATACAGTGTACACAAAAGACATGTTTATAAATTCATAGTGGGTAGAAATGCATTATAAAATACTTATTACTGATGTGGATCTGTTATCTAAAAATATCGCCTTAATCTGCACTAATATCGTGACGATTGTTCGACTAATGAAAATACGATACAATATGGATTACGACGTAAACTTACTCGGCGGGTATTACGAAGCCATACATGAAAGTGGTGAACAAATCGATTTTACGCGGTTCCTTGTAATTAGTTCGTCTGTGACAATCAATAGTGTTTATAGGTATAAACACTATTGATTGTCACAGACGAACTAAGGTAAATCATTTAGGTAAATGAGGACGTAAAACAGTGGAATACTATACATTTTAAGCGTTCTAGTACCGTAAAAGCACCCAAATATAGTTCAGTAGGCGTATTGTGTATGGCTTTATCCACGTGATAAAGTAACTGTCACTTTTTAACACCGCGGGATAGAAAGTGACGGACACCGTTTTATCACGCTGTGGCGTAGACAAGAACGACCATATCCGTACTGGGGAACATTTCTCAAACGGTGTTAGTCCAATATTATTAGTGTGTTACTACTTGATAGTTCGTGGCCTACCTAATATTATTAGTCTAATACCGTTCGAGAAATGAGCCCCAGAAGGTATAATCTAAGAAGGTAGTTCTTTTATTGATTTTATTTTCTTTTCCTTTTGTAAGAATTTGATATGTTTTCTGAAAGAACTACGTATTTGTATAAAGTTATGTACTCACTGAGTATAATTGCATGAATTCTATAGTAATTTAAATTGTATTTTTCTTAATTACTCGTAATGCATGTGAATTATAAGATGTAATAATGTTTTGAAAAGATGTGTCCCGCCTAGAGATGGGTAGGGGTGAGTAAATACTGAGTATTTACTCGGTATTTACTCAAAGCACCCGATAAATACCCGTATTTACGCATTTAGGTGGGTAAAAACGATTGCTTATAAATTATTCAAAAAGTGAGATTTAAGAACAAAATTGTCTTTTATTGAAGAGTGCTAACGTGTATTAATAATAATAATAATAATAAGCCCGCAGGGCAGCTTGTGGCGAGCTGTTGGGGAGTAACGACCCCACGGACCCGAGTGCTCCCGAGAGTCGGTCAGGGTCTCCGTCTCCGGCGTGTCTTCGTCGGTCGGAGTGGACCCCAAGGGGACCCGCAGGACTCTCAGCTCTGGCTTGCCTTTATTGGCCGTCCAGAGAGGAGTCGTTAGAGCTATATGCTCCAGGGGTGGAAGTGAAAGATGCATAAGACGCGAGTTGGCACAGTGGCTGGTAACAGCCACTGGGTAGAAAGCGGCGCACACCTCTCGACACCCCTGAGCCGCTCACACCGATGTTGCTCCTGGTTGTCTTCGCGACGGCAGTTTCAGGGGCCCATCTAGTCAGCGGCGAGTCACCGCCTGCCTCGATGACGGTGTTTACATTGTTATGGCAGGTGTCCGGACCTCTTATACAATAGCCCAGTCTCATTGTCCACCCAAACATCAATCCATAGACCGGAATACTGTTCACTTTTTCTACAATAGTCCCAATGCCTGCTGCGACCGGTTCATGGGTGTCTATTGTTGCGCCTGTGAACGGGTTCCAGCAGGCGTTCTACATGACATTAAAGCTCTCCAAGGGGCCTCTACGTGTTGGATCTATATCCCCACGCAAGCCTATCAAAAGACCGGGATTTATAGGCCCGTGCAATCCAAAAGGAGACACAAAATAATAATAATAATAATAACCCCGCGGGGGCAGCTTGTGGCGAGCTGACGGTGAGTGGCGACACCGCGGACCCCTATTCCAGAGGGCACTTTCATCTGGCCCTCGCCTCTGTGCTTGCCTTGACCGGCCGGCCAGAGTGGAGTCGCAAGAGCGGGACCTATGCTCCAGGTTGGAAGTGTAAAATGTCATAACGCCGGCGGCCTGCTGAACGGATTACCGGGATCTGGCACACCGCAGACTCACCTCTCGACAACTTTACAGCCACTCCAAAGTGTTGCCCTGTTGTCGCACTGTGCGTGCGGCCATTGCGGGGCCCACTCAATGAGTTGGCGAGTCACCACCTGTCTGATACAATTTTGAGACTGATTGTCACGGCAGGTGTCCGCTAGTCTCTCCCATAGCCCATTATCCAGTCCATCCAACTTTCAAATCTATAGCCGATGACCTTAGTTCCCATCGCAGCACAAAAGTGCTGCACTGCAATAGTCTTTGCACCTGGCGGGGACCATCTCCGGATGTATCATATTGTGCGCTCGGGGATGGTATCCGCCACGTGTATCCCTTGCTTTTAGATTAAATTGTCTTAAAGGGCCTCTGCGCTGTTGGCTTCGGCCCCACGCACGCCTCCCAAAAGTCCGGGACCCCATGGTCCCGAGATCCGGAAAGGACAAACAAATAATAATAAAATGTTTTATTGCAGGCATTAAAAAAACCCATACACATCTTACAAAATTAACTATAGACTAGCTTAACTTTAACTAAAATTCTAATAATAAGTATTAAAATAAAATTCAATATTATTTCCGGTTCTCGCTCTGGTGAACAGATAGCCAGTGCCTAAAAACATGACTATTTGGATTCTCACTTATCGTCCTCAAAATTTCGTTTTTGGAGCTTCTAATAGCTTCCCAAAAGGAGGCTACTCTGGCTCTGAGGATAGCGAAGAAGTCAGGTACTCTGGCCGCCGCAAACATGTCTGATGCACTACAGTATCTAGGCTTGTGCATCAGGATACGATATGCATCATTATATTGTACCCTGATGCTACTGTACGCCCTCCTCGTGTACCTAGTCCATAACTGGCACGTATAAAAGCTTTGGCAATATGCTTTAAATAACGTGATCTTTACTTCGTCTGAGCAACGACCGAATTTACGTGCCAGCATATTGCAACGAACGGACAGAGCTCTTCTCTCTCTTTCGATATCTGCGTCATCGTTTAAGGTCTCCGTCACAATATGACCAAGATATTTGACCGATGTTGCAACCCGAACTGGTTGTCCATTCAAAAACACTCGTGGGACCCTGTCCGGACCCCTTCCACACCTAAAAACTAGCAGGTCAGATTTGTTTACATTATACACCAATCCATGATTGGCTGCATAACGCTCACAAATCGCTAGTAGGTCACTGATACCATGGATCGAGGGGCTGAGAAGCACCATATCGTCTGCATAGCTAAGGTTATTTAAGCAAACATTACCTATGTGACAGCCTATTCTGGTACTTCTCAGCTCCTCGATCAGGCTGTTGACATAGATGTTGAACAGGTCCGGAGAGGTTAGCCCACCTTGGCGCACGCCACATTCTAACCTATAATCGTTAGAAAGCACGTCTCCCCATCTTACGTTATTTAATTGGTTCTCGTACCAAAATCTCAAGATCCTCACGACATCCGATGCTACCCCAGACCCAAGCAGTTTCTTCCACAGTAGGTTATAATTAACCAGGTCGAAAGCCCTGCTTAGATCTAGGAAGCACGCGTACACCGATGTACTTCTTTGGGTATAATAATTTACACAGTGTTTAAGTGTAAATATGGCGGAATCTGTCGAGAGTTGGGGCCGAAAACCAAATTGTGCATCACTTATTTTTACATTCCTCATCAGTTCGGGTTGCAACAATCTCTCCAAGATCTTACCGACGACGGTACCAAGAGATATTGGCCTATAGTTTTTAAGGCTGGATAAGTCACCCGTCTTGTTTTTAGGCACCGGCGTCACAACAGTACGCATTAAGTCACTGGGCAGGTAGCTATATTTAATGCAAAGATTAAAAAATACAGAGAGTACGTTAAATATTTCGTCCCCCGCGTAAATAATGTGCTCCACACTGAGACCATCAAAACCCGGTGATTTACCACGTTTCATTGATCTTACGGTCTTCAGGATCTGTTCAGGGGTGAATGTCAAATCAGAGCTCCCATGAGGTTGGTCTGCAGTGTGGTGCGCATCACATACTGTGGGCAATGGGTCGGTTTTAAAATGTTGAGCAAATAAATTGGCAATTTCTAAAGAATTTTGACAGTTTTCTATACTGTTAGGCAAATTAGTTTTCGGATTTAGCTTTTTAACCGCATTAACAATAGCTATAATATAAAAATAGCAATAGCTATAATATAAATATATATAGCAATAGCATTAACAATATCTATAAAATAAAAAGCATAGAGGACGCTTAATTTAGGAAAAAAAGGTAATTATTAGTGAGAGGCAAATTTTGTTAACAATTTTGTTTTAAATAAGAAGGTATTTACTTTAAAAATATGAGAACTTAAATTCTACCGATGTTCTAGATAAGTGCATGTCGCGCAAAAGTGCGTGTTTACGCGGCACTTACGACCTTTTATTAGGGGTTTTTTAAAGAAAACTCAAAAATGGCTCAGCCGAGGATGTTCAAAATATTGTTTTTTTGTACTCTATTATACGGCTAATCTCCCAATATGTTTTCATATTTTTTCTGAACTTTGGTTCTAAAGTTATAGAGAGATAAACATTATTTTGGCCTTTCGAAATGATTTTTTCCCAAAAATATTCAACTTATCCAAAAATGTTCTTAGAAACATTCCAGTTATTTTTAAAGACCCATTTAATGATGTGCAACATGTTGGTGGTTTCTGAGATTTTTTTTTGTGACAATTAGTTACATGTATCGAGTGCCCCTCTTAAAAATACATTTCTTACAATTTTGAGTACTCAATCCAGTAGCGGCTTACAAAATACACCTATATTTCAAATTTATATGCCCCTTTCAGCACTCTAAATAGTTTATACCCACCAATTTGGGTATAAACGAGTAAATACGGGTATATTGAGTAAATACTGAGTATTTACTCGGTATTTACCCGTGAGTATTTACTCACTACCCATCTCTAGTCCCGCCGAGTTTGTTGCCGGTCCCATATCGAGATACCCTCCTCCAATTGAGGGGGGGATTTAAATCTTCTCGGGGCAGAGGTGTACGGTTGGAGCCGGTAAAGGTTTATTTGACGTTCATAAGCGCATTGTAATATGCCTACTTGAATAAACATTTTTTTATCTTTTTATCTTTATCTTTATTAATCATAGAATTATTATCAGTACCATTTCGTACCATGTCACAGTGTCAATCGAGATACAAATCGCTAGGGAACTCATGCTAGTCACTGTGAAATGGTACTTACTGAAATTAAATTCCTTGACCGTACTTTACCACTAATGGTTCACAAGTTCAATCTCTACTATAATTAGTCGCACCTAGTTTTTGGACTATACTTGGGACTTTTACGGTAGCTAAAACGTTTTAGTAGTCAAAGCAATTTCATATCTACTTATAATAAAATAAAGTTGTATAAAAGTTCTAGATCCTCTCTATCATAAGATTAGGTCATATAAGATTAAATCGAATATAACCCACTTGCGGGGACATCGGTTGAACAATCCTTTTCGAACAACAAACTGTCCATTGTAAAGGACGAAACTTCTCAATCGAACATCAAAGGTCGTGTCCCTTTTGTTTGAAAGGACCGGCTTATAAAGCTAAATGGTTCTGAATTGTGAACAGATTGTGAATTAAGAGAAATTGAGAATTACAAACAAATCAAAGTATATTATTACATGATATCTCGGAAAATATATACGAGTAAAAACTCAAAAAATTGCGTTTTCCTCGAGATAAGACCAGCTAGGTCTATTTATATTAGGATCTATTTTTCGCCCTATACATATAATTTTATGATTCTGAGTATGAGGGTTTGTGAAGTATTTATCTAAGCGCTAATTAAGATTACAAAATAATTTTTAAAGTATATGCATCTTTTACACCAGTCACTTTTTGAAGTGAAAACTTCTTTAGCGGCGCTGAGCACTTTTTGAGGTGGGGAAAAAATGATAAAATCGATTTAGCGTAACGCGTAACGTAACGCTGACGTCATGTGTCACGGACAATGTTATTCACCAAAGAACTTTAGTCATAACCAGGGGTCGGACAAAAAGTGCGGATGACGTAAAAATGACGTAATCTTGCACACAGGTGATGTTTGAGTTTGTATTTAAACTTCCGTGTGACATGTAGTAACAAAGTAGTATTAATGTAGTAACAAAATAATCGTAAATAAATCCATGGAATTAATAATACAGGTGGTAGGGTAATGTAGTGAATAAAATAAATTTCACGAACAAATGTCTTTTAATATTGCCTACCTTCGTTGGTATATCTTGATTACAGCAAGATCAGTATACGTGTTTGTCACGTACCTCCAAAAACGGAAAATTGCCACAATATTCGAGTAAAGATGACATTTTAGAGCGTTTTCTTATACATTAGTAAATATAAATTTTAGCTAAATATAATCGTGAAGATACAATAGCTAAACAATAACGAAGTCAATTTATTGTTCATCTGATTGACAATGTGTCAGTCAAAAACGTACTTACTCATTTCAAGTGGCGATATCGTTTAATAAAGAGGTTGATAAATGATAAGTGATAATTGTTTATGAAAATCAAAAATACTATTTGAAATCATCCTATAAGTGGTTTGACGTCATCCGCACTTTTTGTACGACCCCTGGTCATAACGTATCATAATCAGGTCAATTATTTAAAACTGGACTTTTATATTAAGCAATAAAGCTCAATGTTCTAATCTTGTACGGGCTGAAATACGAGGATCTCACAGTTACATTCTAACTTTATAATATCACTCAAATATAATTCAATAAAGGTACATCTTGATGAAATCGCTAATAAAAGTGAACTCTAGTACTGGTGAATAAAACTCAAAAGATCTTGACCTATATATTTAGATGAGAGGTCTGCAAGGTAACTTTACAATTTCTATTCGAATTTTTAACAATGAACACTACAAATTTAAGCTCACTGGCCAGCAATTTCGGAACTAAAGTTTTTCAATAGAAAGCGAAACAGAGCTCGTATACACATCCACTCGCTTCGATGTGTGGCGGGGTAATGGAGATGTCTACGTCATTCCTCGAGTTATAAGAAAGTCATAGCAAAAAAATTAAAATGTTTTTAATTCCCCGTCAAAATCGAGCGTTACTACTTACCCCTGTTACATTAAGCCCCAGGCTCCCTACTCGCTTCGCGACTCAATAATGCAGTTTCCTAATCAGTAGACATCTAATTTATACCCTTAAGACTCTAGTTGGTAATGAGTAAGTATGGTATAAAAGTGGTATCACACTGCACGAAACTCATATATTATTAACGCTGAAATGTACCTATTATGTGGCGAACAGGTATTTGCCCAGTTCTTGTTTGTCAAGGGCCGTAATAGGTGTCTTGGGGTCGCATTGTATATGAGGGCAGCAGGGTCATGACCTTTATAGATTATTCTTAGTGTTTACTGTGTAAATTACTATATTTGCAGTTTAGAAAGTTTCCTTGTCTTCAGGCTATATGTTACTGTTGGTTCACAGATTTAGAAGTGATTAATTTTCACGACTTTCGCTTTTCATTCAAAATAGAATGAACTGAATCATGTAAGTACATAAATATACTTTTTCAACACACTTGCTCGTAACGTGGAAGTTATAGAACAGCTTTTAGGCTCATAATTCATAATTCTAGATATTCGTGCTTTTTCATTATATTATAGGACTTTTTTGAGTTGCTGTATTATTTTATTGTGCGTAAAATAGTGTATGTATCTCAGTCTACAATCAACGTTCACGACATCTGACAATTTTACCTACCTACCTATCTACCTACCTACCTAGGTATGCGGTTTGTAGTAGGTAGGTATGTGGTAGTGTGTTGATAACCATGGGTTAATAGTTGCCTAACAATAAAGAAGTTTTCATTCCATTAGTATTTCGCGCCTAAATTTGCTGATCACTGAATTTCACCAAGATGAAATTTACTGGCCCTGATTCTCGACGAAATTTTAATCACTTTGACAAGTTCTGATTTGTTGCGAGAAGACTTAGTTTGCGGTGATTACCTAATCCATTAGTTTCAAGTTGGAGAAAGGAATAAATGCTTTATCTTTATGCAATTTAGTTAAGATAATAAATTTATATTATATACACTTTGTAGATACTTACTAACAATTTTAAAGTTTTTAGTAACCGTAATAGGTCTCCTGGGGATTGCATAATTCAAGGGATACAGTGTCACGACCTCTAAAGTTAGTGTTTACTAAATACTAGTACCTATGCAAACTTTACATTTACTAGTAGCTTCCACGTCCTTGTTTATACGGTAGAAATTTTAAGTACAATCATTTCAAAGAGGAATGTTAGTTATGATTCATATTTTAGAGTTATGAACTCTAATTTATGATTTCAGTTGGAATTGGGTATGAAATCTTTAACGTAAAAATACTGCAAAATAAATCTTAAAACTTTACGAAATTTGTTTATAAGCCTGCGCTGTGATAATATTGCCGTAGCCTAAGTTTATATATCATATTACGAAAGAAAAAGTTCCCAAAGCCTCGAGTGCCCAAGGCTGGAATCGAACCAGCGTCCTCTCCAATCGCGGTAGACGCCTAAAACCGCTCATTCACCCGGGTCACAGAGGCGAGTCGAATTTTCTAAAGTATATGCATGCCAATCCCTTACGCAGCGTACTACGAAGACCAACAACACGCGAAGGCGAAGTGAAGCGATGCGGCGCGGGGTGAATCAATTCTTTGATACCTATAATAGAGGAAGACCGAAGATGAGATGGGCAGACACCATAGCAAAAGACCTGGGCCTGCGACGTTTCAGTAGACGACGCGTCTGATCGCGCGAAGTGGAGACAAAAGACCAGAAAAGCAGACCCCACAAGTGATGGGAATAATAATGCTGAGGAGATAGAGAGAGTGAGAAGTGTCCTACGTGGGCGATATCGTTGCGAACGCGAACGCCTTGGGCCCGCCGCGCCGCGCCGCGTCGCATTCGCGAGTTGTTCGCTCACGTTGTCGGCAATTTTCCACGCACTTTTCTCACGAATGTCCATCACTTCTCGACATTAATTAACAAGAAAAACCCGAAAGAAAACGAAGTTGACGGAATATAAAGCAATCCTCTGGTTTGGAAATCATTTTATCCCCCTTACTTTTATTCCAATTAGAGATTTATAACGAATTTAAAGGCTGGATAATAGAATTTTACGTTTACGAGAATTACAGGCGGAATTGTGGTGTATTGATTTACTGTATTTTGAATAACATTTAATTAATCAAAGCCTTCCAACGTTCATCCACGTACTTTTACGGATAAATAAGAGCGCGGATCGGATAGGTGCGTTCGAAATGTCACAAAATCAAAACCTTTTAAGCCAAATACTTTTCTTGGAAGAAAACTTTTCAAGTTTGCTTTCTTTGTCATGTAAACATTTTTAAAGATTATTTCCAACACCGGCAAAGTTGAACCATATTATTTTTCGTGGAAATGAGCAAACTTCTGCTTGCCTAAAAATACTTTGTTCTTTGTCTTAGCCGGAAAATCTGAGATAAAAGTGAATATAATCAATTCTAATTTTCAGTATCCTGTAATTTTTCGTCTAAATCTTGAGATAGACAATGAATTCTTTAGTGATTTTTTTTGATATGTCAGTTTCTTTAACCTACTCGTATTTGCTCAAATAACAAATTCTGGACTCAAAGTTGAAAATGGTTTTTGTATTTATAAAGATGTTTGTTTGGTATTTGTGAACACTTAGATTAGATTTACCCGATTAGATATATTTGATGGCGAAGTCCCCCATTAGGCTACGTTTATACAAACCAAATAAGTATAGTTCTCGCACCGTCTAAATGAGCCCTAAGAGTAGAATATGAGTACATATTATTTACTTCCGCTCCTTATACAATTTTCCTATATTTTAATGCGCTAAAAACCATGTCGGAAACTCCTAAACTCGATTTCACCCGTAAATACATTAAAAGTACATTGCCTACTCGCGGTACATTAAATAAATCGAGCAAATACGCCGTTTATTTACTTTCCTCAAATCGATTTTAGGCAAATAGGAGGTTCAAGCCGCGTTGCACAGGTACAGTTAAACAGTATAAAAAACGTTTTAAAATACCTATCGTTCGCATACATTTTATTGTATGAGAGGTTTCATAGAGTTTTGCATAAATCACATTCAAGTAACATATACGAGAATAATTGCCAGACATCGTAATACTAACAAAGTAGAAAGCAGTAGTTTTTCACAGAAAACTATTTTTACGAACAAATTACCATTTAGAACAGTCGCCATCAGATATATCGGAGCGGCCAAGGTGCTCACAAATATCTGAACACGCCTCTATTGTCAAGGCGTTAGAGTGCGTGTTCAGATATTTTTGAACACCTTGGCCGCTCCGATATATCTGATGGCGACTGTACCAGTGAATTTTCAAGCAAAGTCTCATGTAATTTAAGCTTATCGTTTTAAAATGAAGGCCGATTTTTTTATTGCATGGAAGCGGCTTTTTCGCGATGAGTACGTGTGACTTTTATTACTGGCAACTTACAGTTATATCTTTGAGTTACAGCCCGATTTGAACTTCAAGATGCATGGATTACATATGTCAGTGTCAAATGTGACGTTTCTTCAAACAAAAACGTCACTTTTGAAACTGACACATCTAACCCATATCGTTTCTAGATCCTTTAATTGACGCATCTTAAAGTTCGAATCAGGCAGTTAAACTCTGTTTATAGTAGTACTTAACCAAACCTCACTTCCTCGAGCGAGACATTTTCAATTTAATCTCATTCATCTTGTAAAACCGTCTGCAAATATTTGATGAAGTGATTGCGATTTCAAGAAAATGTTTGTTCTTCACTTCTCTTCTTTCCCCTGCCCTTATCCCACGTCATGTGGGGTCGGCACAACATGTTTTTCTCTTCCATTCTCCTCTGTCTTTCGTGTCTTCAGCACTCACTCCTTTCTTTATCATATCCTCTTTCACACAATCCATCCATCGTTTTTTGGGTCTACCATACGCTCTCCGTCCATCAACATTCATCCCTAACATTCTTTTGCCTATATGGCATTCATCCCTCCTCATTACATGCCCATACCACGACAACCTAGCACTCCTCATTTTCTCCGTTACTGGAGCTACTTTCAAACTTCCTCCTCTTATATATAATGTTTGTTCCTCACTTATAAAAGCTTTAAGATGCTCTTTCCTTTTAACGTGTATGGCAGTGGTAGAACCTTTGAAATAACTAAGGTTAACGTGGCTAATTTCGTCATTCCGTCCACGAGCGTATATTTCTTTGATTTTTAATAGTAGGACAAAAAGCTTTTGATAGCCGAAACTAAAAGCAATCGCTGCTTTGTCCATGAAATTATCAATTTTGTTGGCAGAAAAACGCTAGTGCACGGAATAGTCCCTATGACGGAATTAGCCACATTGAATTGACCTTATATTTAACCTCTGCCCTCGATTTCGTGCGAGTTACTAATTATATGAAAAGCCGTTAGGTACCCAGACACGCCTCAATAATATATTTAAATTGTATGAAAAATAGCAAGCAAACATTTAAATACTCCAAGAAGCAAACCAACCAACCCCGAAAAAAAATTGGCTGTTTCATACAATTTGGCTGGTCCATTTTGCCTGATATCGGGGTTGGGTCCAATAGAAAAACTCGCTCAGTATAATCCCAAAACCTCCCTGGCAACGGGAATGCACTTATTATTTGGCCACCCTGTATAAACGCACTGATACGTACTTGCTTCATTTTTATTAAAACATATATCTATTTTTATATAGAATAATCTTCTTAAGAATGTCAAGATTGTAAAGTAAAGCAACAATGATTGAGCCCTTCACACCCTTGAGCGACCCAGACCTTTTATCGTAAAACCTTATACATGTACAAAGAGAGAGTAACAATATCGACTGGTAGTATTGAGTTTAAAGTGTGTAATATTTTAGAAGGTGCTTTGAATTACATTTGAAACGATGTCATACATTTTGTTAAATGATTGTTATTTTAATTGTTAGTGACCCTTTATAAAAGACAAGTACGTAATATAATATTTTAAACTTTCGCGTTTTGAACACATATTAACTCAAGTTATAGACGGATCTAATTTAATAAAATTCGCGTTAGACCAGTCTATAATGTGAGTTAACAAGTACGTAAGTAAGAAAAATATTCTTAAAAATTCTATATCAAAGAATTTTTGGTCCTACCTGTAAATATAATCCCATCAAAAACATAAATGTAAAAAAGGAGAGCCAAGTTCAATACAAAAATTATGCTTGGCTGTGGGGTTCGCCGCAAAAAGAATGGAGATTTAAATGAGTGCCAAGTTCTATGCAAAATCCAAATATGTATTTATAGGAACAAAATAACATTATAAACAAGTATTAAACTCTATTTCTTTGCTTTATTGGATACCTATAACAATTGCTGTTATTTAAATAAAATGCGAGATATTAAAGCAGGTTAGATTTGACTTGGCCAGTTTTCATTACACCAGTCATTTTATAAAGTTATTCAACATATATATTTTGTAATTCTGATAAAAACTGGCCAAGCCAAATCTAACCTACTTTAAGATCTCACATTTTTTTTAAATAACAGCAATTGTTATAGGTATCCAATAAAGCAAAGAAATAGAGTTTAATACTTGTTTATAATGTTATTTTGTTCCTATAAATACATATTTGGATTTTGCATAGAACTTGGCACTCATTTAAATCTCCATTCTTTTTGCGGCGAACCCCACAGCCAAGCATAATTTTTGTATTGAACTTGGCTCTCCTTTTTTACATTTATGTTTTTGATGGGATATCAATACTTTTTGTAAAGAAAACTAGGCAGGTATTGAGATTTAATGTTTTTTCTTGTGTTTCCGCTGCATGTTTTTTACTTCTGTTCTTTGTATTAATTATGTGGTGCCGCGCGCCGCCAACGACACACCGTTGGCCGGTTGTTTAGCGCGTATTACAGGTTTTTTGTATGGAGACCCCCCCTATTTTTTAACTTTTTTTATTTTTAGATTTTTTCCTACGCTTACACACAATTACCGAGCTGGATTCCAAATTTCATCCTTCTAGGTCATCTGGAAGTGGGTTAGGTTTAGGTACTATATGTCAGTCACAATAAAAAAGAAATTTGTATGGGAACCCCCCCCCTATTTATTAACTTTTTTTTGTTTTTAGATTTTTTCCTACGCTTACACACAATAACCGAGCTGGATTCCAAATTTCATCCTTCTAGGTCATCTGGAAGTAGGTTAGGTTTAGGTACTTATATGTCAGTCACAATAAAAAATGGTTTTTTTGTATGGGGACCCCCCCTATTTTATAACTTTTTTTAATTTTTAGATTTTTTCCTACGCTTTCACACAATAACTGAGCTGGATTCCAAATTTCATCCTTCTAGGTCATCTGGAAGTAGGTTAGGTTTAGGTACTATAGGTATGTCAGTCAGTCTTAAAATTTACGACTTTTTGACCTTCATATCTTTATAACCGTTTGAGCTAGCTTCATGAAATTTGGGCTTCTAGATGTCCTTATGGATATAATTAAACACACGTAGTTTTATGTGTTTACGTTAAAGATGTTTTGAGTTATAGAAGGGTCAAAAGTGGCACCAAGTGGTTCGTGTAATATTACACTTGGCGCTGGCTAGCCAGTTCCTTTGCTTGAACTTGGCTTGACACGCTGCCGCGTGTCTAGATATTATAGTTCTGTACGGATACGCTGTTAGTGGTAGGTATATACGAGCCCCGATGCACATGTTTTCGTCTAGTGAGACCATTTTTTGAGGTTTTCGCGTTTGTTCAAAAATAATGTTTTTGTTTAAAAATTACTAATATTTAATGCTTATACTAATGTAATTTAATTTTATATGGTCGTCGTCGTAAATTTAAGAGTTGGACTCTTGTCGGTGTAGCTCTCTCCATTTGACTCTATCCAGGGCCGCCTCCTTGATTTCCTTATACGACATTACAGCTACCTTTTCTTTTATATGGTAATACTCTGCAATAACTAAATCCAAATACAAGAAATACCGTTTGTACTGAAAGGACAAAACTAACGTTTTTTTAATTTTTTTATTGACGGGTAGGATTACAACATATTATGTGAAAAGGGCTATTACTAGGGAAAGCAATAGGGCTCTGCCAATGTACTGACAATTTTATTTCGAGCCCACGCATGCAGCAGTGCTATAGGAGAGGATAATATGATTTGGACGTTTTTGAAAAGTCTTTTTTTTTTCAGCAATATAAGTCTCATGCAATTTTATTATACGATCAAAATAAACTACATTAAACATTGCTATTATGGTTCCCATTACTGAGTCATTTTATGTTCATGTGTAAAAATTTTTAAAATAAACAAAATTGTTGCGTGGAACTAGACGAAATAATTTGCATCGGGGCTCGTAAATATCTACATAATTTAAAAAATAAAGAAAACACTGTATAGAATGGAATAGAATAATTATGACGGAAGAAATATTATTCAAATAAAATTACTTCTATTCTTATCAATATATAGGATGACAGTCTTAATTTTTTACTAGTCACTGATAAAAGTAACATACGTAAATACAAGACTTTTACGCATCGAAACCTTTTTTGTGTGATGTAACCTATACGGATTCGATCCTCAGTAAAAATAAGAGTATTTCTCCTTTTATTTTTTTTCGCCATCTAAGCTCCAAGGTGAATTTTAAGTGTAGGTACCTACAGTTACCTGCAATAATACCTACAGTCCGTTTTTTTTAGCATTAGAAAGAACTTCGCAGAAGTAACTAAGCTTGTGGTTCCAAATCCGGCACTTTTAGCGGTAATCATTTGAAGTAAATTATATGTATTGACCATGCTACATTAGATAATTCAATAATTATTAACAATTAAAGAGCCTGATAAAAACTGCACGCTTGCTTCTGTGGAGTTCTTTCTAATGCTAAAAAAACGAACTATATGTTACTCTTCGAAGGCTGCAAAAATATGAATGATACATGCCTTATGGCTCCACAAATAAGATCGTGTCAGATATTTTTGCGGCCTTCGTTGAGTAACATATTATTGCAGGCGACTGTACCCGAACATGCTCGATGAAATTATTTGTCGTAGGTATTATTTTCTACGTAAGCAACTGCTATCTGACTTTCTACCCTAAAGAAAATAAGTAAGTACCTAAGGAAGTAAATATTCTTTGTTGCACCAATAATTATATATTTTACATACATGTAAAACTACAAAGAAGTTTTAAAAGAAAATAGAACCACGTCACAACAACAGGCGGTCTTATCGATAAAAACCGGGCAAGTGCGAGTCGGACTCGCGCACGAAGGGTTCCGTACCATAATGCAAAAAAAAACAAAAAAAACAAAAAAAAACGGTCACCCATCCAAGTACTGACCACTCCCGACGTTGCTTAACTTTGGTCAAAAATCACGTTTGTTGTATGGGAGCCCCATTTAAATCTTTATTTTATTCTGTTTTTAGTATTTGTTGTTATAGCGGCAACAGAAATACATCATCTGTGAAAATTTCAACTGTCTAGCTATCACGGTTCGTGAGATACAGCCTGGTGACAGACGGACGGACGGACGGACGGACGGACGGACAGCGAAGTCTTAGTAATAGGGTCCCATTTTACCCTTTGGGTACGGAACCCTAAAAAGCATACGCATAAGTACCTACTGAGCATTAACCAAAGTAATGTAAAATATCTGGGAGACCGATCTTCTAGGAAAACATAATAACTCAAAAATGCGCGTTTCCCCAGAGATAAGACTTAGCTAGATCGATTTTTCGGCCCCGAAAACCCCCATATACCAAAACTCATCGAAATCGTTAGAGCCGTTTCCATGATCCCCGTAATATATATATATAAACATCCCTAAACGTAAAATAGGTACTTACAATAAAAAGAAAACCGGCCAAGTGCGAGTCGGACTCGCGTTCCTAGGGTTCCGTACATAAGTCCGACTCACGCTTGACTGCACATTTCTAATAGGTTTTCCTGTCATCTACAGGTAAAGCACTATTTTGTGTATTTTTTTCAAAATTTTAGACCCAGTAGTTTCGGAGATAAGGGGAATAGTCATTTTTTGGCTATTTTCTTAAATAACTTCAAACCTATGTATTTTAAAAATAAAATAAAAACATGTGCATCTTTGGGTCACTAATTTACATATGTGTACCAAATTTCAACTTAATTGGTCCAGTAGTTTCCGAGAAAATAGGCTGTGACAGACGGACAGACAGACAGACGCACGAGTGATCCTATAAGGGTTCCGTTTTTTCCTTTTGAGGTACGGAACCCTAAAAATCACCCCTCGGCAAGGTGCCGTAGACGCTGCAAAAGGTGCACTATTTCACGGTATTTGAAGATAAAATAAAATAAGATAAAATTATGTCGAATAAAGTTTTCGAAGAAAATAAATTCTGTCATATATTCACGTGTTTATTTTAATAAAAAGTCACGATCCACAAAACATCCAAGCTCGTGTTAAACATAAATCATCTAAGTGTAAGCGTGCTCAAAACTGCAGGTCCAGCATAACAATGCAAACTACACAAGAGTAAACTTAGAAACTGAAAAAGTTTGTACAAAATTCTACTCTAAACTCAACGTCATAAGTTCTAAAATACAATTGTGAACTTCGTCTGAAACGTCCAGTTGACACTATACTGGCTGCAGTGTAGTTGGTATAGTGCAAATGCTGATTTGTACTGCCCGTAGTGGTTGTGTATTCCCAATATTCCCATTCATTGCATGGGCGTGGGCACGTGAGTTCTTGTAGCATCTGAGGGACTACCGCGAACGACAACATTCGACGTGTTGCCTCGTTTTCACACTTAATACGAAATTACAAGTGCGACAGAGAGGCAACACGTCGAATGTGGTTCGCGGTAGTCCCCCTGTCATCCAGTACGGATATGATGGTCGTTCTTGACTACGTGACAGGGCGATAAAACTGTGTCCGTCACTTTCTATCCTGCGGTGTTAAAAAGTGACAGTTATTTTATCACGTGGAAAAAACCATCCATGATACGCCTGTAGATTAGTGTAGATACATTTTTTTTTCAATCTGCGTTTGTCGATTTACTATTGGCAGCTTGGCTACTTAGGCCCTTAGAACTATAAAATAAAAGAACCCACTGGCCTGCTTGATGAGATTGAGATTGAGATTGAGATATTTATTGATAAAATTATAAATAATTTTACACGTCACACAGCAGAATATATGCATAGTTATCACTTATTTAAGTTATTAGTTACAATGACATCAGCAGTTCTCAACATAAATTCACTTATTGTATAACAAGCTAAACTAATTAACATTTTCTTAAGTTTACTTACAAATATTGCCTCACTAGCTGAGTTAATGACCTCTTTCGGAAGTGTGTTGTAAATTTTTACACCCATGACACCGAGTGACTTCCGAGCCTTAGCCAGTCGGCAGCGCGGGACCAGCAGGAGGTGCTCGCCGCGCGTGTTGCGACCGTGGTTCTGCCCACGAGTTGTATATAGCCCCAGATTAGACCTTACATATTTGCAGGCTGTTATATAGTATATAAACACATGGCAGCGTAAGTATTTTGTGTTCTATAAATAATGACTGCGCTGGATAATCATAGGGTTTCTTTGAAATTATCCTAAGGGCACGTTTTTGTAATCTAAATAGTCTATTGCATTCAGCTGCAGTAGCCCATAGTTCTACACCTTGAGTTAAAATTGAGTGGAAGTACCCATAGTATGCTATTCTGAGGTTTTGAGGCGTTAGAGATGGCGCGAGTCTAGAAAGGGCGAAGCACGCCGACGCTAGCCTGTCAGAGACCACATCTATATGGGGGGTCCAGGTTAGTCCCGAGTCTATAGTAAAACCCAGATATTTTGCTTTCTCGACCTGGGGGAGTTTTACATTGTTTACGACTATATCTAGTGGACATATACCAGTTTTACGAAGTCGAAAATGCATAATATTTGTTTTTTCAATATTAAGAAGCATGCCGTTAGACGAGAACCACTTGGCAATGTTATTAATTACTTTATGAGTTTTTATTTTTAAGTTGTTAAAATTATCTGCATTAACTATTATGCACGTGTCATCTGCGAACATAATATATTCAGGCTCAGGGCACGCCGTCATAATGTCGTTAACTAGTATCAAAAAAAGGTTATTGCCCATCATCGATCCCTGCGGTACCGCACAAGCCCCTACGGGTTCGAGGTTCGACTTCACGCCAAGAACGCTAGTGCTTTGTTGTCGATTGCTGAGAAAAGGTCTGCGAAAAATTCCCTAGCCTTAAACCCAGCTAAATCCAAATTCCTCGTCCTTGGGAGTAAAAAACAAATTTCTAGTTTTGTGCAGTGTGACGATAATGTTCAAATTACTGGTATTCCAATTGAGCGAGTATATAAAGCTCGTAATCTTGGTATTTTAATGGATTGTCACCTTAGTTTCGAGGAGCATGTTATGGACACGGTCCGCAACTGTTTCTATAGGCTGAAAGTGCTTTACGGGTTGCGTCAATTCATTTCTGTAGACCTGAGAATAAAACTTTGTGAAGCTCTGGTACTGTCCAAATTTAATTACTGTGACACAGTTATCGGCCCGTGTTTGTACAAGAAAACTCAAAAGCTGATCCAAAGGGTTCAAAATGCCTGTGCCCGTTATTGTTTCAACATTCCTCCTCGAACATCGGTTTCACCTTACCTATCTAGTGCAAGGCAAGTGCTTTGGTTTAGAACTGTAAACTTGCATATTTGGAAATAAATAATAAGGCTGCTTAAGATGGAACATAGGCGACACCTTCACTTAGCTTCTCTTCTGTTTGGTGTAATTAAATGCGGCAAGCCTACCTATCTTTTGGAGAAATTACTTTGGCGACAACAAAGGCGGACCGATCGTATTACAGCTAACCTGAAGCCGCTCATCGCACCGAAATATAAATGTGCTGCATTCCGTGGCAGCTTCCGGTTCCAAGCTACCAAGTGCTGGAATGACTTGCCACCTCCTATTAGAAACTGTGGTTCCAAATTCGGTTTCAAACGGAAACTGCGTGAAATACTTATTAACACTCAAATTGAATCTGGACCCGCTGCACATTATCAAAATATCGGTAAATAAATCACAAACATTTTAATTCTTTATTTTTATGCCGCTTTCGTATTTTTTTTTCTTTACGCCACTTTTTTCTTTTATGCTGCTTTTAAACTCAAAATAACTATTAATTTATTTTTTCACTTACTTTATTATTATGGTTTTTATTTTTCTGTATATATATATATTATATCATTTTTTTATATATTACTAATATTTAATGTCACTCCCTAAGGCCTTGGCAGAATAACAGCGTTGGAATTTGCCTCGTTTGCAAATTGCAACAATATGCTGAGACAGGGCCTTTTCCCTACGCCACACATTGCTGGACCCAAGTGTGTATTTTTTTTTTCCGTTTTGTTTTTTTAATGTGTACATAATTTCTTTGTTTTGTTGTTCTAGTTATCTTATTTCTTTCATATTATTGTCCTGTGTATGTGTGTTTTATGGAATAAATGTCTTTCTTCTTCTTCAAATGAATGGTTATGCTGCTGTCGTTGGAAATAGACTGTCACCGTAATGGTAACATTCCATTTCTAACCGCAGCTGCACTACCGGTACTGAACGCGTAGCTGTCATTGTCAATTTCCATAGTAAAATTGACAGTAGTGCAGCTGTCGTTGGAAATGGACTATCACCTTAAGGGTAACATTCCATTTCTAACCGCAGCTGCACTACCGGTACTGAACGCGTCGCTGTCATTGTCAATTTCCATAGTAAAATTGACAGTAGTGCAGCTGTCGTTGGAAATGGACTGTCACCTTAATGGTAACATTCCATTTCTAACCGCAGCTGCACTACCGGTACTGAACGCGTCGCTGTCATTGTCAATTTCCATAGTAAAGACTGTCACCGTAAAGCTTCACGTTCTCGTCACCATCTCCACAGAATAAATAATAGTACTAGGTACAGAAGACTCACTCTCTAACAAAACGCGTCTGTCACGATCAGCACAGATATGGCCGCTAGGTGGCGACAGCGCCACGCGCGGCTTATAGCAAACCCCAAAATTGGGGTCGAACGGATGGAGTCTTAGCTACCTGTAGCAAAGCGACGAAATCGCGGAGTGAGCCACGCCTGCCATCTCGCTAAGCGATGAGAATGGCAGCTTACCACAGCTGACTCGGCACGCTGGTATCGCCTGCTTGCAGGCTGTGCATTCCACTAGCTCCATAGATTTACAGCGACTAGACTGCGCGAGTCAAATCAGTTTCAAAAATAATAAAAGCACAATTATAACGGGTCTATCGAGAGTTTATTTTTTTACCTTTATTTCCAAGTTTTCGACGCAGGTTATACCGGTCGTGGAGTAGATAACTGATGTCCCAGCCAAATGACAAAAAGAGATTTGTGTAACTAAGTGACGAAACGAATACATAATAACGGCTCGATTCGGAAAATGAATTAGATTTCTACTAGACTTCAACAAGTGACGATATGGATAATTTAAAGATATTTGTAAGATAGATATGATTCTGGAGGTCCTCTTGAACGATTTCGACAAGTTATCACTTAGATATCCAAGTCACATCTAGTCGATATCTAATTTAGATCTAGTTGATCTCTAAATCGTCTCTAGATCTTGTGATTATCTCGAAATCCGAATAGGCCTGTAATTCGTAAAAGTGTGAAAAATGTAACGCGTGTGTGTAACGCGATATTTTTACAGAAATCGACTAAGTCTTACAGTAAGCAGGTCAATAAAGCTCGTAATGTAAGCAAGTTGTTCTTTCAAAGATGTTTGTTAAATCTCATGACTATTGATTTGTTGTTAAACATATATTTGAGGTATCATTCAAGAGAGCCATTTTGAAAGAGCTGAATAGCTATGACAGATAACCTAAATATCTTTTATCAGTTTTATCACCTAAACGATGGCGATCAAGGGTCATTCCTCAACAATCTCTTTCCCCTGGCTATACCTACTCGTAAATTCCCAGGAGTTTCCATTCTAGAATTGTATATCTCTTTACATCACGTACTTGCGGCATCTATACATGCTCAGTCACCCACTGTCTCTCAGGAGACATATGCCCCATTTATAGTCTGACAGCATTAAAGCTGAGGTTTCGTTGTCATTGTGAGTGATACTGTATAATCCATGCTGTTTAATATTATTATGCCTTTTAGCTGAGATTAAACAGCCAACGTTATAGCAATTACTATAATTATGTACGAATATGAATACTACTTACTACTTACTATGAGTACTTTGTATACTCTAATAAATCATCTAAACGTAAAGTTGCCAAGCTATTCATCCTCACAGTGTATACATTCGTAATATCTTATTCACACTTCATCCGCGCCTAATAAATGCCGGTACTAAAAGAAGTGACCCTCCTGCTTACGTTACAAGGTAAAAGATTATACCCCAGGGCCACATACAACTGATACAACTGCGAACATGCTATTACCGCAGCTAATACTTATATCAATTCAAGCAATCCAGTTTAAAGGTGATATTCGGATGTCAACTGTAAAATAAATAAATAAATATTATAGGGACATTCTTACAAAAAAATGACACGGTAAGTCCCACGGTAAGCTCAAGAAGGCTTGTGTTGTGGGTACTCAACTCAGACAACGACATATTTATACTTAAATGCATAGAAAACATCCATGACTCAGGATATCTGTGCTTATCAGACAAATAAATGCACTTAACGGGATTCGAACCCAGGACCATCGGCTTCGCAGGCAGGGTCACTACCCACTAGGCCAGATCTACCCGAAAATGTATTATTTGGTTACTTTTATACACCTAAAGTATAGCTACGGACAATAGGGTTAAGATGGTCGGCTCTTTGTCATTTGTCAACATGCCTGTCACGTTCTAACAAATATGTAAGTGAGAATGTGACGCATTGCATGACAACTGATAAAAATGTGCGCATGATACCGCTGCAGCTGGCGTATTATGGATGGTTTTATCCATGTGATAAAATAACTGTCACTTTTTAACACCGCGGGATAACTAGACAGTGACGGACAACGTTTCATCACGCTGTCACGTCAACAAGAACGACCATCATATCCATACAGTTCAAGCTTATTCTGGTTCTGAGGCGACAATACATGAGAATAACATCCCGTCTCGCTCATAACTTTCAATAACTTGGATCGTGCCCATCTGGTGCTTATCATTTATGTATGCGAACGTAGCAATCGCGAGCGTGGGGATTTATATTTGAATAACTCCAGGTAAAAGATTAATATTTTGTTTTGTTGGTGGCTAATGGAAATGAGTTGATGGATGATGTTTTATCGTAGACAAGACGAGACGACGAGAGAGTTAATTATTCATGAGTTTTTTACAAATATTGGTTTTTAATTCAACCCTCAGCCATATCCGGTGAGAAAAAATTGTAGGTAATACTAAAATGTAATTCGTATACCAGTAGGACCAACCATTGTTTTGTAGTCGTTCCTATGTCGATGTCGTCGGAGAGAATACGTTTGTGCCATATCCAATTATGAGAAAATCGTTTTAAGTGATTCCTAAAATACCAAAAAATTTGCTATAATTGACACTAATCGGTTTATGAAAAAAACTATTTTTGAAAACTGTTGTGCCATATCCGCATTTTACTATAGAATAATTACACTTTGTTAACAAAAAAATATCACAAAAGTGTGACATATCCAAAACTTTTGTGTTTAACATTTACTCATCAAAAAAACCGGGCAAGTGCGAGTCGGACTCGCGCACGAAGGGTTCCGTACCATAATGCAAAAAAAAAAGGAAAAAAAAAACGGTCACCCATCCAAGTACTGACCACTCCCGACGTTGCTTAACTTTGGTCAAAAATCACGTTTGTTGTATGGGAGCCCCATTTAAATCTTTATTTTATTCTGTTTTTAGTATTTGTTGTTATAGCGACAACAGAAATACATCATCTGTGAAAATTTCAACTGTCTAGCTATCACGGTTCGTGAGATACAGCCTGGTGACAGACGGACGGACGGACGGACGGACGGACGGACAGCGAAGTCTTAGTAATAGGGTCCCGTTTTACCCTTTGGGTACGGAACCCTAAAAACGGATATGGCAATCATAAAAATGCTTTTATTTCATGATTACCACTGTATTCATAATATTTGTTTGGTACTATAAATAGTAAACATATGTGCCTAAATGATAAATACGTTCAATATTTCCTAAATGTAAAACTTTCCGAAAAATATTTCTTTTTGCTTGTTTTCGCTCTCCTGCAAATCATGTAAGTGGCGTATGGCACAAACGTATTCTCACCCAACGATTGGTTTTCAATTCAACCCTAAACCATACCCGGTGAGAAAAAATTGTAACTAATACTAAAATGCTAATTCGTATTCGTAGGACCAACCATTGTTTTGTAGTCGTTCCTATATAGTGATCGTGGCTTAATGGACTATAGGGAGTCTAGGCGTGGGGGTGCGTCGTGGTATCTAACGCCAACGCCGGCCACTGCAAGGGACGCAGCCATGCGGTAGAATGAGATAGCAATATCACTTGCTCCCTCTAACGCATAAATGCGTCCCTTGAAGTGGCCGGCGTTGGCCCATCGTGTAGAGGAGCCATAATACAGCACACGCCGGCTGGTTATGGGAAACGCTGGTGTGGGATTTTTTGGTAGACTTCTCCTCTTTCTCAGTAGAAGGAGCTGGGAGATAAGAGTCCCATATACCACCCAAAATGGACCCACCTCAAGCCCGGGAAAACAACGCGCATTCTGACATCATCAAAAAAGGCAGTCCAGTCTCAGAGGGTACAATTATCAGATACCATAATAGCTCCTTCTTCTTACTGTACTGGACTATAATCGCGAAAATCGAAGTTCGCAAATTGCGGGCATTTTTCTCTGTCAGTCTTATTACGCGTTCATTGGAGTAAAAGAGAAAGATCCCCGCAATTTGCGGATTTCGGTTTTTGCGGTAGCCCCTCTGTACCTACATTAATTTTCCGTGCGATACGAAACCAATTAATACAGTCATTATATGTTTTCAGACAAACAAATTAATATAGTTTTCAAACCTGTGTGACGTGATACGTCTAGGTGTACTGTTTAAAATGCACCACTCTCCCCCCCCCTCCACCTGACGCTCGACCCCCCCCCACCTTGAAATGTGTCCCTGTTGGTAGTTTTTTGGCATTCTCACGAAAACTATAATAGATATCAAAAAAGTGTCAAGGACAGAATTAATCCTCATTAAATTTAGAACAAAAATGGTCTTATGTGTTTTATTATAAGTTGGACGGTATTCAAGTTATAAGTACTTGTATAAACTTAAAATAACGAAATAACCATACTAGTATGACGAAATGCAGAATATCTTCAAAACGGCTAGACCGATTTTAATAAAATATACCTAAAAAATCACCGCAGTGAAGCCAGCTATCAAATAAAAGAAACTACATCAAAATCGGTTCATCCGTTTCGGCGTTACGAAGTCACAGGTAAACACAGAAATACAATTTTTTTTCAACTGCACCCAATAATTTTGTAAACCGATTAATTTTGATCAATTATTTTAATGGGATCATGTCCCTTGAAGTTTTAGCTTTACGAAAAGTTAAAAAACATGGAAAACGGCCCAGGCCGCGTAGCCAAGATGCCGATCGCTTACGCTCCGTAGCGATCGAAACGCAACTGTCACTGTCGCACTTATATGGAAGAGTGATAGAGAGACATAATGCTTTTCGTTGTCGAAGCGATAGCGATTGTAACCTTGGCTAGGCCGGCTGTATTTTTCAAATTATCGGCATTTTCCCGATTTGTGAGTGGTTTCGTGTTATCACGCGCATGAGTTGCCCTTGACCCCTATAAAACGGGGGGTAGGGGAGGGGTTGTTATCAGTCACTTATCAGAAGTTGACCGGTACACATATCCGCATATTTTCCCGTAAAGAAGACCTGTGAAAAATGGAAACCGCTGAAGCTGAAGTCCGCCAAGTCGTCCAGCTCAGCTCCTGCAAGATGGGCGTAGCCAACGTTCAGTAGCTGCCACGCTGAATTTAAGTCAATCTACAGTTTGCAGAGTTTACCAGAGGTTCCAACGGACTGGATCCTTTACTTCAAGACCAAGAAGCGGCCGCAAAAAGTGTACATCAGAGAGGGACGACCGCTTCATTGTCACAACATCTCTCCGAGATCGACACCTGACAAGCGTTGCCATCCAGCAGCGTCTGCGTGAGATACGAGGAGTGGCTGCCAGTGAGTGGACAATAAGAAGAAGACTTAAGAAAGCGGACTTGACACCCAGGAGGCCTGCAACGGGGCCCAGATTGCTGGCGCGACACCGTACAGCCCGAAGAGAGTTTGCAGAAAATCATATGGACTGGACCATTGAGCAATGGACCCCAGTTCTCTTCTCGGACGTGTGCAGAATATGCTTGAATGGATGTGACCGAAGAGGAAGAGTCTACAGAAGGCCAGAAGAACGGTTCGCCCAATGTTGCTTCTCCGAAAGGGGCCCCTTTTTAAACAAAATTTTTTTTATAATAATTTTTTATTATATAATTTTTTTTTAAATTAACTATGCCATTTAGTTCTCTTAAACGTACTTAACCATACCCCGAAGTTAACGGAATTCAATAAAAACACGGTGTAGATTATTAGTAATAATCTATGTTATGACCGTCTGTGGTAAAAATTCGTAAATAAACTACGGTCTGTTTCCGACGGGTACTAATTGAAAAACGGAATAACTATACAAGGAGGCCAATTCTGTTTCAACAATTTGATTTGGTTTCATCTCATTTTGACACGACCTTAAGTTGTGTTCATCAGACATATCACGCGCGCCAATAAGTGCGAGCGAGATGCTTAATGCTTAATAAAATTAAAAGAGATGCATAATCCATGTTGCATTTCGGGACCACCCCGAGGGACCACCAATCAATGTGAGCCGCTAATACGCTAACTGGTCAGGCCGCGTAGCCAAGATGACAAACGCTTATGGCTCCTCTACACGATGGGCCAGCGCCGGCCACTTCAAGGGACGCATTTATGCGTTAGAGGGAGTAAGTGATATTGCTATCTCATTCTACCGCATGGCTGCGTCCCTTGGAGTGGCCGGCGCTGGCCCATCATGTAGAGGAGCCATTAGGTACGCTCCGTAGCGAACGAAACGCAACTGTCAGTGTCGCACTAATTAGGAAGAGTGATAGAGAGACATGCTTTTCGTTGTCGAAGAGATAGCGATTGTAGCCTTGGCTAGGCCGGCAGAACCAGTATGATCAAGGTCGTTTCGAAATATGACGAAAACCGTATCAAACTTTTAAAACAAAGTCGGCGTCCATAACACAAAGTAACTTCGAAACTTCTCATTTAACCCATTGCCGCTGTTTTGTTGAGCTCGCTTTACACAAGTTTGACGGGTTAAATTGATACAATTTTAAATGCTGTTTAAAGTGGAGGCCATTTTGAAATAGTCAAGTGCTTCAAGTTTTTGAATGGATTCAATTTATGTGTTGTTATTCTGCCCGTTTTTGTCAAAGTGACAATAGTGATAGCACTTGGACATGATTTGATGTCGTAACGTGGCTCTACAAAAAAATTGTTTTTATGGAATATAGTCAGACCGTAAAAAGTCTGCGTATTTATATAAAGTCATCAGACACAATTGGCTAGAGACGCACCAAACAAAGTCAGCAGCGATTTTGATAGCCCCACGCTGTGCAAGTGTCATTTTAAACGTCAAACTTCTATGAAATTATGACGTTTACATAACACTTACACTTTGTGGGCTATCAAATCCGCTGCAGACTTTGTTTGTTGTGTCTCTAGCCAATTGTTTCTGATGACTTTTTATAAATATTCACAGGTGGTTCAAATTGTTCCTCGCTTTTAGTGTATAACAAACTAATATTTACCTCACCTAACCTTATTTGTCAAAAAAATATACCAACCCAAAACACACAAAGCTGCCCCGCGTGTAAAGCCGCGGTACACTTTGTCCGTAATATATTATGCAGAGGCCTCGTTTCAAATAACAGCTGGCCAACGAAACCGACCTGTCATTATGCCCTATTTACCTAATAACAGTCCTGGAATTATCAACTTAAATATGTCTTAAAATTCAAAGATAACAACAGTCAAATATATTTTTCATCAGTCCCAATGGAAGAATTTGAATGTTGTGAAGGGTTTGAAACGTACCTATGGATGTATTTTAGGGCCACGCCACACTAGCGTATCCCGGGTATCGGCGTCTAGTCAACTCTATGGCTGCTGCTAGACGCAACGTTGGCGCAACTGCGCATTGGCGCTATTTTCCATAGCACAAACAAGACGCCGACACTCTAAAAACTGGACAAAGGCCGAGTCGGACTCGCCCACCGAAGGTTCCGTACTTTTTAGTATTTGTTGTTACAGTGGCAACAGAAGTACATCATCTGTGAAAATTTCAACTGTCTAGCTATCACGGTTCATGAGATACAGCTAGGTGACAAGCAGACGGATGGACGGACGGAGAGACGGACAGATGGACAGTGGAGTCTTAATAATAGGGTCCCGTTTTTACCATTTGGGTACGGAACCCTAAAAACTCTATTATGGGGTGACTCGTAAATCCACTCTACGGTACGTGATAAATCCTTTTAGTTTTATTTCATGAGTAACTTTCTCTCGTGGTAACTGTCGAAGTCAATATTACATCTAAATAAAGGGCCTGATTCGGATTTTGAAAAAGACATCTATTACATATCTTTTAGACACCACCAAGATACGATAACGATGTTTAAGATCTAACCTGTCAAATTTGACATTTGCTCGATACTGGGGATACTCTTGAACGATTTCCACAGGATATGACTTAGAGAGCTAATTCACATCTAATAGATATCTTACTCTATCTAACGTAAAAGTGACATTGGTTGCCCGAATTGCGCTGCAAAAGAGAACTAGTTGATATCTAAACTATAACGTATCTAGAATGGATCTCGTACGTGTCGGTCGTCTCTTGTGAATATCTTGAAGTTCGAATACGGCAGTTATTGTCATCAAACTTTTGCCATTTTCGATGACACTAAGCTAAGTGCTTCAATATACACGCATCAGCTCTAAGAGTGTATCAAATAAAATAATAAATAATAATAAATAAATAATCTTAAGGATGACTCACGCTAGACCGGGCTGGGACCGGGCCGGTGCTTCCGACGCTTCGTTTTCTATGACAAGCACCACGTGATCACCGATCAGCCGTCATAGAAAATGACAATGTCGGACACCTCGGCCCGGGCCCGGTCTAGTCATCCTTTACTATTCTATAATTCTGAATAGGTATCAATCAGTACAGTACAGTCAGCAGCAGAAATTGCTAAGCGGGCGAGGTGCTCAAAATTACTTTCACACGCTCTTATTCTCTTAACAATAAAGCCGCGTCAACATCATTTTGAACACCTCGCCCGCTTAGCAACTTCTGCTGCTGACTGTAAGTATTAGTAAGTCACAGCCGTATTCGAACAATCATATACGTCAAATACTAGATATTGAAACGATATGGATCGGATATATTATCAGTGTCAAACAAGTGTCAAAATTGACGTTTCTTCAAACAAAAACGTCACTTTTGACACTTGTTTGACACTGACATATCCGATCCATATCGTTTCAATATCTAGTATATGAGGTATCTCATTCTTCGAATACGGCTGTCAGTGTCGGACAACATAATTAAAATAAACGGAAATATTTGAATATGATTTTCTATCTGTATCTGTGGCAATCCCCACAGCCTCCTAATAAATCATCACGTTGAAATATTTAATCACTGAGTCCGTATTGTGCATTAACGCTATATTCCCAGTTTGGGGGTAAATATTTAAACGTTCCAATTAATTATGTACCAGCAAATGGTTGAAATGAAAGTCGGTTTGGTGCATTTCAAATTGGTGTTTTGTTTTGGCTTCGATTCAATTAATATTTAAATAGTTTTAGTATTTAACATATTTTCTCATAAATAAGATTCATTCAGTCATGGTCATTTAGACGCACGGCCGGTTTCCATCCTTACTTGGTACCTAGATATTCCACCAATTCGCACGAAGCGCTTTGCTTCTTCTTTCCTTATGCGCACTGCCAAGGAATGGAATTCCTTACCGGCGTCTGTATTTCCGTGTTCTTATAACCCGGCAACCTTCAAATCAAGAGTGAACAGGCACCTTCTGGGCGAGCTCGCTCCATCGTAGGCCACGTCTACGCCTCGGCTAGTCTGTGGCCATGAGTAAGCCCATTCATAATAAAACAAAAAACGTTTTTATACCTAAATGTGACATTCGTATAACTGCAGCAGCATTATAGTAGCAAAGAGAATTTAGACTAGAGGAATATTTGACAGATACATCACTTGCGTCAAGTGCGCAGCAGTAGCAAAATGTCAATCAAATGGTGACATTCGGGATTTTTACCCACTTCTCATTTTATCCCACTTGACTTACGAGAAGTGGGTATTGACTATTAACAATAAGAGTAACTTTGACTGTACAGTCGCCATCAGAACATCGGAGAGACCGAGGTGCTCAAAACTATTTGAACATACCTTTATTATAGCGCTTTGACAATATGAGTAAGAGGCATGTTCAGATATTTGTGAGCAACTTGGCCGCTCTGATATATCTGATGGCGATTGTACGACGACATTGGCTCGTCTCGCAACGCAACGCAACGCGGAACTTTTTGACATGAAACGTTAAACATAATACGTTTACTTAAACTGAAAGAGTAATTATTAATTATTTATTAGTTTGTAACTATTTATTTTAGATTAGTTTTATTTATATTTAGTTTTAGTTTTTAAGTTTTGTAGGCCAAAATGTAGGGTAAACGAAATGAAATGATGTGTGTAGGGTAAATGAAATTATTTAAGTAATTGTGTTTTCGGTATGGTATTATTTTGTTTCTAGTACGTAGGTACAGTCACCACACGGGAATGTTATGCCATTTAGGGTTCTTGCTAAATTGAAAATTCTATAGCGTAAGTATTGAACAACCAATTTAACTAGGACCCTAAATGGCGCAACAATCGCGGAGCGTGACTGTACCTATGTATTATATTAAGTTTGTATGTACAAATAAATTCGGAATTACTTTAAAATAATGAAAGATTTTTTGTTGATATTGAAATGTATTGACTCTCCAATCATTTTACACCACACTTTAACGTCCCCCAAATGAGGTCAACAGTAAAAACTATCAGCGTCTATTTCCGTAATCGATCGATAGCGACCTATTGCACTAAATACGGCTTTCGTGGCCTAAAAATAATAAAACATTAGGAGGCGTTAGTGCCCGCGCATCAAACATGCATAAGTGGTGCTCACGCGAGCTGGCTAAGCGGTAAAATGCCACATTGCTGACGCTTTTTTGCTGGAGTAGACTACAAAATAGGCAGAGATGACTGGAATATGATTCGTCTGCACAAGTGGTGCTCACGCGAGCTGGCTAAGCGGTAAAATGCCACATTGCTGACGCTTTTTTGCTGGAGTAGACTATAAAATAGGCAGAGATGACTGGAATATGATTCGTCTGCATAAGTGGTGCTCACGCGAGCTGGCTAAGCGGTAAAATGCCACATTGCTGACGCTTTTTTGCTGGAGTAGACTATAAAATAGGCAGAGATGACTGGAATATGATTCGTCTGCATAAGTGGTGCTCACGCGAGCTGGCTAAGCGGTAAAATGCCACATTGCTGACGCTTTTTTGCTGGGTAGACTACAAAATAGGCAGAGATGACTGGAATATGATTCGTCTGCATAAGTGGTGCTCACGCGAGCTGGCTAAGCGGTAAAATGCCACATTGCTGACGCTTTTTTGCTGGAGTAGACTATAAAATAGGCAGAGATGACTGGAACTGGCGTTTTATCATTTGTTTTAACTCGTGAATCGGCCTGTGTCCACAATGACATCATCGTCATCATCAAAATTTAAAGAAATTAGGTGTATGTGAAGTCCCCAAACCGCATTGGGCTAGCGTATGGACTATAGCCCAAGCCCTCTCGTGCATGAAAGGAGGCCTATGCCCAGCAGTGGGACGTATGGAGGCTGAAATCTCTCGTGTTGCTCGTCACGTGCTCGGCTGAAGTCTTGCTCGCACTGGTACATGTATGAAATGAACGCGCGAATGACAATTAAACAAACTGATATGATTACAATATAATTCAAATATCGGTTTGATGTCAGGTGCATGTTCGAATTGGCCTGCTAAAATAAAACGAAATTATTATTTCAATAATTTGTTATTGTTATCATCAATTTTAAAGCAACTGTAGTTTGTTAAACTGCGAATTTTAATAATGGCTGCGCGTATTTTTGGAACAGAAATCATAATTATTCGGTCGTAAAACTTTATCGTGAAAAGCACGATTTCAATTTATTCCAAGCAATTTAAATAGGTATAACCGAAATAAACAAGGCTGAATTCTAGTGATTTAGGTCGTCCGTCCCGGAATGATAATATTTTTTACAAACTTGTTATATATGTCGTTGTCGGCAGCCGATCGTAAGATCAGGCATATCGTGAAGTTCCTAGGCAAATCGTGAAACGTGAAAATCTTTGACTCGTTCCCTGAGTCGACGAAGCCCTGCTACGCGGGGCTCCTATTTCTGGGCAGTTTGCCCTTCGGGCATCTGAAGCAACCTAACGAACCTATATCTTACCTTTATATTGGTTTAATGTGACTATCCTCAAAACAATACACAGGAACATTACGATCTGCCTGATCTTACGATCGGCCGCCGACATATATATTATAACTACTGTAAAAAATAAGGGTAGGTACTAATAAGGGTAATAAGTATGCATTAAGATAAATTATTTTATTTTAAGTGCATCAAAGTTACTTTGATTAACATGTCATGTCGGGCTTCCATTGTAGCAATTTGCGAGGCGGCGTTGACATGCTTGGTAATATCGATGTGAGCTACAAATTGAATGCGACGTGTAGTAGGTATTGAGACATAACTTTCGAGCGAGATAGTGTTAACACTTACTTTGTTCAAAAACTACATGTGTAAGATCAAACTCATTATCATCATCTCCTCCTAGCTGTTTTCGGCTACAGCGACTGCTGTGCTACAGCTGAGAGCGTCGCTGGTGCGCTCTCAGGTGACTGACATAGCCAATCCTTGCAGCAAATGTGCGGCCACATTCGCTGCATGTCAGCACCCCTCCGACGTAGTTGTACGTGATGGCCACAGGTAGTCTGGCCTTTAGCTCATCACGCTTAACGTCGAGCTCAGGGGGCCGATTTTTGAATTTCGATCGCTCGATTTCGTCACTCGGAAATCGGTGGAAAACGGCGAAATGCTAATTTTTGAAATACGAGTGATAGAAATTAAGAATCGAGTGGTATTGACCACTCGTTTTCAATTCTATTAGTAGAATTTAGATGCCGGATACTGGAGATATTATTGAACGAAATACACGAAATCGAGCGTTCGAATTTCAAAAATCGGCCCCCTGTGCGTCGCCTGGCTTCAAACTCACGCACCTGCGTCTGCACAATATGCCTCCACTGTGAACGGTCACCAGCTAGTGTCTCCCATGTTGATGGCTCTATATGAGCTCTCTTCATATGCCGCTTCAACACATCTTTGAACCGCAGAAACTGTCCGCCTTGCTTTTGCTTTTTTTTTGCTTGCTTGCTTGCTTGCTTTGCTTTTTGCTTTAAAATCAAACTATGTAAATATTGAAATAATAAGGTGGTGGTACTGGTGATCGACGCGGTCCCAGTACATGTCATCTTGAAACTTTAAGTCATTGTCAATAGAGGTGACAGCAGGGTGTCATCTATGGGCATTATCATGTCGAGCACTGGTATCACCACCTTATATTTCATATAAGAAGTGCATGGAAGTTGTTTTAATTAACATTCCATATCGGGGTTCCGTGTAGCAATTTGCGACACGACGTCGACATGCTCGGTAATATCCATGTGAGCTACAAATTGAATTCGACGTCTATTGAGGCTATCCATGCTATTGGTAACTACCATTGACACAACATATTAAACACTACAACATATAAAAAAAGCGAGCGATTTAGATTCAAAACATTTGCAAGGTAAGTATTAAAATAATTTTTAAGAAAAAAAAAACCGACTTCTATGGGGCCCGGTGAAAGATTATGGTAGATGGTGCACTATGTAGAAAAGGAGGTAAAAACAGTACTTTCTAGTAGCATTTCGTGTCCGTAAGGGTCGTAGTTCTAGCCTAACCTAACCCACTTCTCTGATAGCAGTTCGGTTCTGTGAGGATCGCAGTTCGAGCCTAATCAAACCCATTTTTCTAGTAGCATTTCGTTTCTGTAAGGCTCGCAGTTCTAACCAAACCTAACCCACTTTTGTTCGGTTCTGTGAGGATCGCAGTTCAAACCTAACCTAACCGGCGGGAGCGGGAGGGGTTTGGCATCATCATACTTTATACCTACATTTTATGGTAGGTAATCATAGCGGTTTATTTAGTTTAGGTATCATAGGGGTTTTCCGGGTCAAGGTCCGGGTCTCTGAGTCAGAGTCCGGGTCCGAGTCCCGGTCCAAGTCCGGGTCCGGGTCCGAGTCCGGGTCCGAGTCCGGGTCCGAGTCCGGGTCCGAGTCCGGGTCCGAGTCCGAGTCCGGGTCCGAACCGGATCCGGGTATGAGTTCGGGTCCCAGTCCAAGTCAAAATCGAAATTCGAAATCACCAAACATGTACTATGCGTCGTTGAAGAGTTCTGTTCTGATCATCATCAGCAGTTCCACTTCATCAAATGCGACAGTTTTTAATGTAAATGCTTGATTTTATGATGAAAATACAAAAAATTATATACGTATGCCTTTAAGATTTGAGGAGTTCCCTCGATTCCTTATGGATCCCATCATCAGAACTCGAGCTTGACAGAAATGTGGCTTAAAAACTAAACTTGCTTAACAAACATAACGAAGAGGACAAATCGCTAAAGGTGAACTATGCGTCGTTGAAGAGTTCCGTTCTGATAATCATCAGCAGTTCCACTTCATCAAATGCGACAGTTTTTATTGAAAATGCTTGATTTTCTGATGAAAATACAAAAATCTCTATACGCATGCCTTTAAAATTTGAGGAGTTCCCTCGATTTCTCATGGATCCCATCATCAGAACTCAAGCTTGATAAAATTGTGGCTTAAAAACTTAACTTGCTTAACAAACATAACGAAGAGGACAAATCGCCAAAGGTGAACTATGCGTCGTTGAAGAGTTCCGTTCTGATCATCATCAGCAGTTGCACTTCATCAAATGTCACGTTTTTGAATGTATATGCTTGATTTGTTGATAAAAACACAAAAATCACCATATGTATGCCTTTAAGATTTGAGGAGTTCCGTCGATTCCTCATGGATCCCATCATCAGAACTGGATTTTGACAAAAACGGGACCAATCTGTATGCATATACATACAATCAAAAAAATAATTTTCGAAATCGGTCCAGTAATGACGGAGATATGGAGTAACAAACATAAAAAATAAAAAAAAAAATAAAAAAAATAAAAAAAATAAAAAACATACAACCGAATTGATAACCTCCTCCTTTGGGATTTGGAAGTCGGTTAATGATATGATAAGTAATTCATTTTCGTTTGCAGCAATACATAAAATCAGCCTGGGCGAAATTAGTTTTCCTTTTTCGATATTCACAAGAAAAATACCTTTTGTATTTCTTATCTTTTATGATACAATTAGATTACATATATCTCATGTGTGTCTAAGTAATTTTGCCATCGCTTTATAAAGAACGAGCGACGACCTTTAATAGTAAATATTGCGACTAAAGAAATTTTGCGAGCACTCGTCATAATAAAAAAAAAATCATCATCAGCCCAGCCTCCCTATCACACTTACGTTCGAGTTTACAAGTGCAACACAGAGGCAACACGTCGAATGAGGTTCGCGGTAGGCCCTCCGACAATAAGCCAGTAATTGAATCCAACGCCACGTATTATATTCGTTACCGTGTATTTAATAATATTTCAGTTTAACTAAACCACAGATAATATTGTTAACTCTGAACCATGCTGGTTTAGCTAAAACGTTACTCGTTTAACTATTAGTAAAAAGTAAAAAAACCGGACAAGTGCGAGTCGGACTCGCCCACCGAGGGTTCCGTACTTTTTAGTATTTGTTGTTATAGCGGCAACAAAAAGACATCATCTGTGAAAATTTCAAATGTCTAGCTATCACGGTTCGTGAGATACAGCCTGGTGACAGACGGACGGACGGACGGACGGACAGCGGAGTCTTGGTAAAATATACCTATTTTATTTATTTAGATACAGTAGAACCCGGTTAATACGATCACGTTTAAAACGATTTCCCGCATAATACGCCATTTTACGCCGGTCCCTGCAATTTTAGGCCTGTTTTCATACATTTTTTCACGGCTAATACGACTCGCGTCCCGCTTAATACGCCATCTAAAATTCCCGTTACGCACCATCTGCACGTTTGTGTTATTGCTATAACCATCGTACGGTCGTATTGTTATGCAATACGCCGCTAGTTAATATTTTTTAATGTGTTTATTACCTACCTTAGGTTTTTTGTTTTGTCTTTAATATCTTTTGTCGGGTCTTTGTCGGCGTGAGAATGCTATGCCATCTGCTTGACGGTTGTGGACCACGGAGTGCAAGCTATCGCTTTTTATTTGCAGTTAGTTACTCCACGACTTTATAGTTGGGCCTATTGTTAGTGTACCTAATCTAGATTAATTTAACCGCGTGTGAACCTACCCACACTTAGATATCATTCGCTCATTATCACCGCTGCGGTGTTTGTACATGAAATAATACTAGTTTTTATTTCACGTTTGATACGATTTCCCGTTTAAGACGCGTATTTTGCTAGGTCCCCTCAGAATCGTCTTAAGCGGGTTCTACTGTATGTAAATCAGGCAACCAAGGCCCATGCTGATGATGATGAAATAGGTTGACTTGATCATGATCACCTAGATTAAAATAAAAAAAATGTATATAATATTAATAAAAATAGATATTGTATTGTAACTTAAAAACAAAACAATTTGTTTTTTGTTTTCGCCTAATACATCTAATTTTAATGACAGTTTGATACGGACATCCCTATATATAAAGAGTCAAACACATCAAACAACATTTGATTCTAATATCCGCTTTCATTTGTTATTCAATTTGCGAAAAAAGAGCCTCGGGGCATGTAATATCAAGTTCAATATGGGACAATAATCGAATATTGTGTGCCGCAACTCATAATTAAACCGATAATCACATTCATTATTGTACAATTAACGTCCAAAGTATAATTATATTAAAGTGAATTATTAATTATTATTATTACAAATGGTGGTGAAATATTACGTGAATTATATGTAACCTAACGTAATGTAAATATGCTAGCCGAAATGGCAATCTTTGATAGTAAACGCCAAACAAAACTTAAATAATACCAGTTTTCGGCCTCCGACATTGATCGGCAAACTTCGTACCTATTCGTCGAACTCATCGACTTTGTGAATAATTATGAGGACGCTTCGTATGTATCTGGAATTCCCAAAGAGACTATGCAAGTGATTAGACATTTTTTCTGTTTGTTTGAGTGTCCATGAAACATGTACAATATATACTTACAGGCTGACGACGTTTACAGTATTGCATGTAAACATATTTTTGACGTCGACTTCCTAATTTCTATTACCATGAATTAATAAAAACGCAAATAATTAGTTTGGTTTTAGTTTGCGCGTAAAAATAAATTGTTTCAACAATGTCAAAGTACCTACATAAATTACAGATGTGCATAATTGTTTTCCATCGTATTTACTCGGAAACGTTTGTATGTGTCATGCTACTTCAGACAACGTCAGTACTTTTTGTACAGAGACTGACTGAAATATCAAGACACGTTCGTACCTTTCCGTGAAAATACGATGGAAAATAATTATGCACTACATCTGTACCATTTTCAAAGGAATAAAAACAATATAGCTAAATTATACTTTTACTTATCTCCTATTACGAACATTGTCTCCAGTATTGACAGTGTCATCTTAAATGACATCTAGACTCCAATTCCCATAAAACATAGTTAAAGAAAATGAAGAAAGAACAGCGTAAGAAAACTTCGCCACGAATAAAGATAATCTAAGTCGTAGTAGAGGCAACAAGTGGTTCATTTGGCGACACGAATCCGAGTCCTTAATTAAGATTTTGGCTTTCAAGGGGACTATTGGATTCATTTAGTGACAAATTTGTAGCCCTCGTAATTATATGGATTGGTAAGAATCAGTAACTAGACTACCGGGCCTAGTTGCATGCAAGGTTGACCTTTATCGCTTATCTTCTATCATCACGGTACCTTCTAACATGTATATGTAATTGTATATGTGTAGGAAATTCGATTGTCGATAAAAATATAAGGTTTTAATCAACATGGACATTCTTGTGATAAATGATAATGACAATGTGAAGCCAAATTATATCAATTTAAATATTTCACGAATTAAAGATGATTTTACCGAACAAAGTAATAAAAAGATAAATAAATGTCTCAGTTACTGACTAGTTTGGTCAAAATTATTATCTAATAAAAAATATTGATAGCTCTATGAACACTTAAACTAACTTAGATAGGTATTGAAATATGAATGAAGCATTACATATTGACTATGTTCTGTGTAAAACTAACAATTTTTGAGTTCACCCAGATAACCCTAAATCAAAAAATCTTACCCCCCGTTTATTTACGAATATCAACATATTTATTGTCAACTAGCCGCTACAAAAAACCAAAAAAAATCGGTGTTATAACACCCCGTCGGGCTAAGAGGGTTAAATAGTAATAAAAAATACGATTTCTTTCTGTGTCTTTGTATTTCGAAATCTGTCTTTTACGAGGTACAAATGACTTTTACATTTAAATAAACGTCTGTTAAAATGACAAAAGAATCTACTTCTTTAACCCTTACCAAATCGTTTATGAATAAATTTAAATAATGTCTACGTAAAAATGAATAAGTACTTCACTTTCAAGACTTATAAATATCCTAAAATGTATCTTTGAAATATGCAAAAAAGATAACAAGTTTACGAATTTTGATAGTTTTCAAAGCTTTGTACATAGAAGGAGATTTATTTCGACGTAAACAATTGTTATAATAAGTTTATAAGATTAAGTCAATTTTAATTTAGTATAGCTTATTGCAATTTCAACTTTTTTATTCGTTGTAGCGACGACAAAATAGGTAACATTTATACTATTTTGATCCTAGATTTGAGTCCAATCGGGCCCACAGATACTTCGTATTTGTCATGCTACTTCAGACAACGTCAGTACTTTTTGTACAGAGACTGACTGAAATACCAAGACACGTTCGTACGTTTCCCTGAAAATACGATGGAAAATAAATATGCACTACATCATACAAAATACAATGATATACTGACCGTCGTTATTTACCATGGTAACAGTAACATCAGTTACAGCAGTAGCAATTGAACGTCTGGTTATGACAGTTGAACAGAATTGATTCAGGCTTATTCAGGTTAACTCAGGTAGAATTTCACCCGCCCTGGGACCTCGACGCAGCAGCGCTCGCTGATGTTTATTGGCGTGTCTCTGAGGCGCGGGCCAGGGGGGTCCAACCACCTCTGGAGGAGGTCAGACGCTGGAGACTTGATTCCCGTCGAGTGCTCCTCTAGAAGTGGAAAGAGAGATTGGAGGCGCCAAATGCCGGCCACTGGACCGTCGAAGCCATCCGACCCGTTCTGGAGCGATGGATCAGAAGAAAGGGGGGGTTCCTCTCCTTCCACCTTACTCAGGTCCTGTCGGGGCATGGTTGCTTCGGGAGATACCTGTGTAGGAGGGCGGGACGGGAACCAACGATGCAATGCCACGACTGCGGCAATGCCGAAGACACGGCGCTACACACGCTGGCCATTTGCCCAGCGTGGGCTGATGAGAGGGCCGCACTCGTGGCCGTAGTGGGGAGAGACCTGTCCTTGCCAGCAGTGGTAAAAGCCATGCTTGGTGGGGAGAGTCGATGGAAGGCGGTGGCCTCCTTCTGCGAGGACGTGATGGTGCAGAAGGAGGCAGCGGAGCGTAGCAGGGAGGAAGATCCGGCCTCTCAGCCAATGCGCCGCAAGCGCGTGGGGCGGTTGGCATATGACCGCCGGTTACCCCCATAAGGGCGCTTGTGGGCGCCAGGCTCGGGGACGTCGGTCGCCCACACAAAGGTCCCTGCGTGGGCGGGCGCGATGGGTAATCAACGCGCCCACTGAGGTGAAGGGGTGATTTCCCCTAGAGTCGGGTCCGAGTCCGGACAGCCGCTGGCGAGGTTGCGGAAGAGTACTTCGGCGTTCCTGGGACCTCGCCATATAGCAGCGAGGCGGCAACAGAGGGGTTTTAGTGGGTAAACCTGGGGTCTCATTAGCCCACAACAGGGAGTCCCACATAACCATCCCGGCCCGTCCCCGCGCCGGGTGGTATGCGTAAAGCATTTCCCCTCTAAAAAAAAAAAAAAAGGTAGAATTTCAACCGGCGGCTAGGAAACTTACACAACAGGTATAATTTAACTTTAGTTATCCAAGTCAGTTATGTGTATCACATTTAATAAGATGAATTGGTTCAGTAAAAGGGTAGTACCTTCGGTAAAAGAAATATTTTATATATTGCGCTATGCAATCTTGGATCTGTGGCGAATCGCCACGCATCCGAAGAGACTCATGTCGAGGAAAAAGAAGAGGGTGTTGTTGGCAACACTACGGAGAGAGTTGTAAAACGGACTCGACGAGAGCATGTAAAAGAAAGTTGTATTAAATTAAATAGTGAATTAAACCAATATAATGTAGTTATCATTATAAAGTTACCGTGCCACCGACACCCCAAAGTGGTGACCCCGAAGTGATACGCTGATACGTGATACTTCGATCTCTCACGCTGTAGAAGCCGGCAAGAATAGGTCTGAGGCGTTAGGAAGTTAGGAACAGACGCCAGATATTCCAATAAGCCGCTCCAAGCGAAGGCCACGCCGAATTCGCGGAACGAGACTCCAATTTTGCATTGACCTTGGGCGGACCCGGCGGCAGCATTTCCAAGAAAAGCTGCCTACTCATATCGTCCATATCGTCAGCATCGCCGTACGGAACATAGTGCAAAGGGTTTACGAGCAAAATAAAAGTGAAATACAGTGGTGAAGTGCATTTCGAAGTAACATAATAAGCTGTAATAATTTCGATTATAAACTTTGTCAGCCATACTTTTCCCGTGGTTCAACGGCGGGAAATTCAATTTCAAGCGCGAAGAGTCTTCAAACGTCAAAGTCAGTGTCAGAACTGTCAGTGGATCCAGTAATGTTATGTCCTTGCCGCAAGTATTTTTGCTTTAAAGCTGGACAATTGTAAGTTTATCTTCATATTTTGGTGATCGGACTAATATTAACCCGTGTTCATACTATTTACTTGGAACTTTCGTAGTTACAATCGCTAACTTTGTAAAAATTAATCTTATAAGTTTAATGTAACCATTTAATGACTTATTCTAAAGTTTCTATTTACACCTCCCGTGTATATTGATCTGGAAAATAACTTTTGTACAACAACAATAACACAGTTATATAAATTAATTTGTTTCGGTAACTGTAAATATCATTGACTTGTCAACTAGTAGGCCTGTATATTGTATTGGCTAGGAAAAAATTACCTTATATCCGTTGGTGTAATTATAATCATGGGGACAGAGGCAAATGCAGAACTTTTACAGAAGTTTGAAGAACTCCAGCAACGTGTGTCGCTTCTTGGAGTAACTCCTACTCCACAGGTTAATGCTATTAAGGTTAAACTTCCTAGCTTTTGGACTCATCAACCTAAACTTTGGTTTGCCCAGGCAGAATCCCAATTTGACACAGGAGGCATAAAGTCAGATGGAGCTAAATATGGCTATGTTTTGTCCATGCTCGATACAACAACAGCCAAGTTAGTTGAAGAATGTATTCTAAACCCACCTGCTGAGAATAAATACATAAAAATAAAAGCAGAATTAATAAAGAAGCTTTCTATTTCTAGACCTCAGGAAATACGTCAACTGCTTAATGGAGAGGAGCTGGGTGACCGGAAACCTACAGTGTTCCTGCAACATCTCCGTTCGCTGGCAGGAACTTCCATGGGAGATGAAGGGATTCTGCGAGAATTGTGGCTACGCCGCCTACCATTAGAGGTACAGAGGATTATTATTGGACATAAAGACCTGGAGTTGGACAGCGTAGCTGAAATAGCTGATGCGCTCTTGGAGGCATCACCTCCGGCTGTTACACCTGCTACATGTGCAGTCAACAATAATAATACTCCTGGGCCGTCGGAAATGACTGCTCTCATGAAGTGCATTGACGACTTAACAATGAGAGTTGAAGCCCTCAGTACCAGGGACTCGCAGCCATCTCGTTTCCGCTCCCAGCCTAATTCACAGTCGCAATCTAGATCCGGAGGACGTTGGTGCTGGTATCACAAACGCTATGGCAAAAATGCCACAAAATGTATCTCTCCTTGTACCTGGAAACCCCGTCAAGAGGGAAACTTTCCAAGCAATCAGTAGAGGCGGCTTCTGATTGCTCAACATTCAGCCGCCGTTTATTTGTCAGGGATTCCAAGACAGGTCACCTATTTTTAATCGATACTGGGTCTGATATCAGCTGCTTCCCACGCAACCTGCTTAAGGGAAGATATATTGCCACAACTTTTGACGTTCGAGCAGCCAATGGCAGTGCTATAAAAACTTATGGTACACTTCCCTTGCAGTTAGATCTAGGGTTGAGTCGATTTTACAAATGGAATTTTGTGATTGCAGACGTTAGCGCACCTATCATCGGCTCAGACTTATTGGCTGAATATTACCTGATACCTGACTGTCACAACCAACGGCTGATAGATGGCAACACAAGGAACTTTGCTCCGGCTACCATTGCCCAAATTAATCAACAAAGCATCAAGGCAATCGTTGCAGAGTCACCATTTTCAAAAATCCTGTTGGAATTTCCTGATATTTTGCGACTCAACAGTACACCACATCATCACAACAGAAGGGCCGCCTGTGTCATGCCGTCCACGAAGACTTGCACCTCAAAAACTACAGGCAGCAAAGAAAGAGTTTGATGATATGGTGAAGTGTGGAACTGCTCGCCTATCAAGCAGCCCCTGGGCTTCACCCTTACACATGGCAAGAAAAGGTGAGCATGGATGGCGTCCGTGTGGCGACTACCGTATACTAAATTCTAGAACAGTTCCAGATCGATATCCGGTGCGTCATATAGGTGACTTTGCGCACAATCTGGCAGGCTCAACAATTTTTAGCACAATAGATTTAGTAAAAGCCTATCAGCAAATACCAGTACATGAGGCCGATATCAGTAAAACCGCGATAACGACCCCCTTTGGACTATTCGAGTTTCCCTTCATGACCTTCGGGTTGCGCAATGCTGGACAGTCTTTCCAGCGCTTTAGGGATGAAGTAGTGAGGGGACTTGATTTCTGCTACCCGTACATTGATGATATCCTTGTGTTTTCCAGGGACCCTGCAGAGCATGCTCGACATCTTCGAGCTCTGTTCCAGAGGTTGTCCAAGTATGGAGTCGTCGTCAACTCCTCGAAGTGCGTGTTAGCCGCAGACGAGGTGACTTTTCTTGGGTATCGTATTAATAAAAACGGCACATTTCCGCCCTCAGAGAATAGAATCACTACGAATTTTTCCTCTACCAAAGACGGTTGAAGGCCTTCGTAGATTCTTAGGCATGGTAAATTTTTACCGCCGGTTCCTCCCAAAAGCGGCTGAACTCCAAGCACCACTCACAAATGTGTTGGCATCCTCACAACTAAAAGGGCCAAAGCCGGTGCCTTGGACGCCTGAGCTGGAGCTCGCGTTCAACAAATGTAAAGAACATCTTGCCACCGCTACTTTGTTAGCCCATCCTATTGATGATGCTCAATTGGGACTCTTTACTGACGCGTCATCAACCCATGTGGGGGCTTGCTTACAACAGAAAATCAATGAGAACTGGCAACCTCTCGCCTTCTTTAGCAGGAAGCTTCCAACTCGATATACGAGCTGGCTAGCCTACTATCGCGAGTTGCTGGCAGTGTATGAGGCGGTGCAGCACTTTCGTCACGTGCTAGAAGTACAGCACGTTGTACCCTCCCCCTATATATATATATATATATACCCCCTTAATAACTACCCCTACAATTTGGCCTCGTAATCGTCTAGCTAACAGTTAGGACCCCTCGAAGTGGACCGCGGAAACCTAGATCCTTTAATGAGTGATGCTAATTTTGGGAGACTGGTTTTAATCGATATAATGACCTATCTAGATTTTATTGAAAGAATATTTAAAATACTAAAATAATTTATTACGTAACTAAGGAATAATTGTAACCATTTATTTTATTATAAAAATATAAAATTCTACCAGTTTTATAGCGTAATGTAAGTGTCATTAATAAAACCAAAACTATTATATTGAAGAATGCCGCATATATGATAAAATAAATATAAAAAAAAAATATTTGTTGATAGAATCCTGCTACGCCTATTAAGCTTTCGGGATAACGTCGGAGCAGCACTCCTGAGTTAAGCTCATTTACTCCCTAGCATTTCAAGGTTAATTAAAATTAACTATCATCTTCTAAACGATGGGTGATTAATCACACGTGCTGCTTCCAAACGGCCGATGCAGGTCGGAAAGCTCTTAGTCCGATTACAAAATCAATCGAATCACCTAGCCTACCATTTTAGCCGGAAGGGCTATGACCAACACTTCCGCAACCTAAGCGCACCTAGATGATGATGAAAAGAAGTGTCAAAGTATCCAACAATCATCAAAAGTTAATCTTTTTTACATTCAAAAGCTAAGGATACGAATCCTTTAATAATCCCATTTCTCAGAGATAAGAGTATAAACAGTAAATCTGATTTTTAGAGGTATAAACGAAGTACTAAGTTTATTTGTTAAAATTGAAGCTATCAAGACGAGTAGATATATTTAGCTCGAAATACTCTCTGGATTACTTCTGCCTGCCAGAGGTTCCCTAAAACAAACCATTCTTCGATTTTCTATCTCAGAAAAGTCTGTGTTCCTAAACCCTGCTTGATATTAAAGAACTTGATTTGTAAATACCTTAGAAACCTGATTACAATACCCAGTACTTCATTTCTACTCCAGAAGACCAGAATCGTGATAGATAAAATTAAAATAATACCTTTTACCCAAATAAGTAGGAGATTTAGATTATTAACCACCTTATACCGCATGATTTAAAATATTGATACCATATTTGAAGCCCTTAAAAGAGAAATATATACCAACCTAAAAGAAACTCTATATTTTAGTGTGTGATTCTACCCTATACCTACACATTGGCCCTAATCTAGTATATTCAAAGCACAGATCGCACTTACCATTGACCTAATGCTTTGTAATATACACAAATGTGTGACCCTACGATAAACTGTAATCATTCGGCAGGCGAAACCGAGAAGGCAACCTACAGGCCAGTGTAGTGTGTAGCTCCCCCTTCTGCGCTCGCAAGCTAGGATGCAGAAAGTAAGCCGGCCCTATCCGTGTATATAATTGGATCAGTACCCTAGCACACACACATACCAATCACGTGGAAAACACTGCCGAGACAAAGATTGTAAGTGTAATATCAGTCACGACAGAAGCCTTTCCCCGCAACCAGCACTAGCATGAACCGGAGCACCGAAATATATAAATAAATTTAATAGGAGACCTGGTCTCAATTACTGTCGACTTCAGTGGGCAGGATTTACACCCAATGACGCGCACGTGACGTCCCCACATCCATCTAAACAGCTGGACTTTGAGACCAGTGAGATGCTCATCCCTTGTGCAAGTATAAAAGGAATGCCAAGCTCTCTCACACTTGGAACTAAAGACTCCTCTAACCATCCAATCCTTTGACACCGTTAGGCGGAGTGAATGCTTAGCCGGACAAACTGTCAGTCCAAACAATGATCTGGCTTTAAAAATAGCAAAAAGATACCTTATAAAAGCTACGAGAATATCTAAGTTTACTTTTACAAAAATAACCCCACGCAAAATATGAAATTCCCTCAAACAACTGCCATTCTGAATCCATGCTTTGTAACGGTCTTGTACCCCCAAAGCTGAACCCAGAAACACAGTATAAAAAAAAACCGTATTAAGTACGCCCAAAGCCAGGGACACTGTTAGCCCAAGATCGGAGAATGAATAAGTCCGCCAGCAACGCCCGCTCAGCCTTATATAATATCCAAATGGCGACAAACGTTTCTAAGTTTCAAGTAAAAATGTCATATATCCCCGTTTGTTTACTATCTGAAAATGCTTATTCCCTGCATATTAATACCCATAATCGTTTAATGCTAGCAAGGTTGAGGCTATCACCGCAGTCATAAAAGTAGCGACACGATCCTCTTAGAAGTAAAGATCTTAAATCCTTGTTTGTTTACTAAGCTATATGTCCTACCCATTAAAGCTCATAATCTGCCAAAACCAATGGAACCGTTCCCGAACAATAAGATCACAAAAATGGCGACTGAACCCATACGAGAAAGATTTTAATTCCTATTTTGTTTACTTAAGCCATATGTCCTACATATTAACGCTCATAATCGATTAATGCTGATGAAGTTATTTTTTCAACGATACGCGCACATTCTCAATAATAAAACAACCAAAAGTATGTTTAAGTTAACATTTTTCCCTTTATGATTCCAAATATTGCATCCGTACCTAAATATTTCATGTTTATTTTTATAATAATGTATTAAGCATATAATAGAAGTTAATTATTTAATTATTGTAACTTGTTATCTACCTCACGCTTTTTGAATTTTGCGGTTTAAAACGATACCAAGACGTCACCGCGCCAACACCCGTCAATGTCAATGACCTCTCTTACTGTCAAATGTTTTCGTAAACAAACCCTTGTTGTTATTTTGTTTTTACTTAGTCAATTAGCAATTAATTTTATTGTGGATACATGTGATAAGGACTAGACTATGAAAATAAGTGCTTTTAGTTACCTTTGTTTAGAAATTCAATCAAAATCGTGAACGTAAACACACGACCGGCAAGAAAGCTCCCGAAAGCTTTATATTGATAAGTTTTATATTGATAATTAAGCTTAATACTATGTAATAGGCATATGGCCAGTCACAACGTCACCATATACACAGATCACAAACCATTAATCTATGCCTTTTCTCAGCGTCGAGAGAAACTGCCTCCGGTACAGCTCGGCTGCCCTAAGCAGAAAACAAGTATCTCGGAAATTTTCAAAAACGGGTTTTTTGGATTTTCGGAATCTACAATTTCAGGCGCATCTTTCACCAAAAAAATAATTGTAAAAGAATGCGTAGTTTTTAAAATATTCATGTTTTTAAAATCCAAGTATCTTTTTTTGACCTTGTATTCTACGCTAAATTCAAGTATATGTCCCATTTCTACGCTAAATTCAAGTAACTAAACAGAGATACTTGTAATTCATATAGATGACCGAGATACTTGAGTTTAGCGTAGATGTTCGTAACTGCGAATCAGTTTATTACAATGGTAAAACAAGTATCTCCCAACAGAATCTGCAATTTAGGTTAGAAATTAGTTACATAGTTATACAGAAGGTACCTTGTTTAAACATATATATATAAAACAAATTTGCTTAGCAATATTCGTGTCAAAGGCTAACACGTGAAGAGTCTGTGAGATTTAAGTATAAAGAAAAAATGTTGTTAAAAGTAATGAAAACAAAAATCATAATCATGCCGTATCCATGCCAAAGGTTTTGGAAAAAATAGAAACAAACAATAACTCAATGGATTCAATTGACCAAAAGGAAAATATTTAATCCAGAAATAATGCCAACAATTGATTTTTTATAAAGATATTATATTATGTGGTAAAGTGAATCATTCGAGGAGTCTATTAGTAGAGTTAGACCAAGAAAAGTCTGCAGAGATGTTGAGAGCACACTCAGTGTCAGTGTTATTTATATCATAATTTCGTAGAAGTTTGACGTTTAAAATAACACCTGCACTGCGTGTGCTGTCAAAATCTCTGCAGACTTTTCTTGGTTTAACTCTAGCTACTTACCATATTAATAGGTAACATAGCCAAGAATCGATATTGCTTTATAAGAAATAGGTAATACTGACTTGAAGGATTTAATTAGATTTTTACTTTGTTACATAAGTAAAGTTAAATAGTAAATAAAGTAACTATGTACCTAAGTATTTATCTATGCAAGTATGTATATCGTCGCCTAGTACTCATAGTACAAACTTTGCTTAATTTGGGGCTAGGTCAACCGGTGAAAGATTGTCCCCAAATATTGATTTAAATGGACTCACCAGCTCTCACCATGCCATGCACCAGCCTCATTCCTATCAAAGACATCTGTCAAATAGGACTATAAAAAATGCAACAAGTCGGACTCGCCCACCTTACAAATTAAAATTATTCCTTTTTTTGTACTTTATAGTTTTCAGATTATTCCCTCTACATATAGTGTAAGACAATATTACTTGCCAAATTTCATAGTTCTACCTACTTAGGTACCCTTTAAATTTTGATTCCCGTGAGAGTGTCGAATACCTGTGTATTTTGGCATAAACGACCGTATCTTATATACCACCCATCCACGAAGACAGAAGGTTTGTTGAAGGAATGGGACATTGTATCACAAAATAACCGCTGGCAATAAATAAAATCGATGAAATAGGTACCAATAACCATGTGTCAGAAGGTCTGAGGATGGGAACATCCATTACTAATGAAAAAAAGTATATTTTCCAAGAGAAAATGAGTTTTAAATAGGTATATAAAAAAAAAAATTTTTTTTCAAGCGTTTTATTATCTAACAGAAATTTTGAAGTCGACAAACCTGAAAGAAATAAAAATGGGTTTTCGGTAGCTTATGTCATTAGCTTTTATTTGATACCATTTCCTTCAGAATTGCATGAAAATTTGAAAAGTTATTGAGCGGAGAGCCAAATATGTTTAGTATTTAAGAAGCTAAAGTGCTTGCTATGTCAAAGCTAAACACAAGATACTTGAATTTGTGTAGAATGTTTCTGAGATTTTCGGGCAGTAAACTACACAAAAAACATTTTATGCCTGTACAAAGTTTTGTATACAAGAATATAAAAAAATAAAGTCCGTATAAGCTTCATTTTATCGCCCTTAACATAATGGTATAAAAAAATGTTACATTTTAGACCAAATACCTAACAAAACAGACAAATTACGTTTTTTTACTCTCCTCAAAAATTTGCCAAAACTGGGTTACTTGTTTTCTGCTTAGGGCAGCCGAGCTCAATCAGCTCTCTTTCATTTCGCAGTTTACGACGGATATAGTGCATGTCCAAGGAAAGGAGAACGTCGTGGCGGATACGATGTCAAGAATTGAGGCGATTCGGATCGAGGACGATTACGCGGAATTGGCAAAGTCTCAAGATACTGATGAAGAGCTCCGTAAGGTACAAACTAATTCCTCTTTAAAAATCGAAAAGATAAATTTACCAGGCATCAATGTGAAAATTTTTTGCGACGTATCGACAGGTAAACCTCGTCCATACCTAACTCCAGCCTTCCGTCGGAAGTACTTTGAGAAGATCCACAATCTCAGCCACCCTGGCGCTCGAGCTTCGGCCCGTTTGATGGCTGATCGTTTTGTCTGGCCTAACATAAGGAAGGAATGTCGACAATGGGCACGTAGCTGCCTTGCTTGCCAACGCTGTAAAGTTACCAGACACGTAAACGCACCATTGGAGAAGTTTACTAGCCCTTCCCTTCGCCTACGCCATGTACATCTCGATATCATCGGCCCCTTGCCCCACAGTAAAGGTTACCAGTACTGTTTGACAGCTGTCGACAGATTTACCCGGTGGCCAGAGGCTTGGCCAATGGTCGGGATCACGGCAGAAGAAGTAGCAGAAACGTTCACCCGGGAATGGATATCCCGATACGGGGTACCCTCTGTGGTAACCACTGACCAAGGACGTCAGTTTGAATCAAACCTTTTTCATCGCCTCATGGACGTTTGCGGTACTAATCGCGTTCGGACGACTGGGTATCACCCACAAGCGAATGGAATGGTGGAGCGCATGCACCGTCAATTAAAAGCGGCTGTCATGTGCCACGGAGAGACCTGGTTAACAGCATTGCCTCTGGTATTATTAGGCATGAGAACCGCACTTAAAGAAGACTTGAAAACGTCTGCCGCCGAGCTACTGTACGGTGAGCCTCTTCGTCTCCCCGGCGAGCTCATCGTTGCTCCAGAGAAAACAGCAGGTTCTGAGGTAATGATGGATTTTGTTACTCGATTGAGAAACCATATGAAAGGACTACGAGCCACACCCGCTGCCCATCATATCCAACCATCTTCATTTGTTTTTAAAGACCTGAATATCGCGACACACGTATTTCTTCGAGACGATTCAGTGCGGCGCTCTCTGCAACCACCTTACACTGGACCGTATCTAGTCAAACAGAGGCAGGGCAAAACCCTGACCATAGATATAAATGGCAGAGAGGCTACCGTCAGTATTGACAGAGTAAAACCAGCACACATAGATAGCTCGGAGCCCAGTCAAACTTCTGTTCTGCCATTACCTGCTGCAGCACCTGCACCAGATGCTTCTCCAGCGCCAGTGCCCGTTCCAGGTCCTACTACCCATTCTCCAACTCCCGCTCCTATACCTATAGTCACTAGGGCAGGGAGGATAGTAAAGCACAAGAATAGGTTAGATTTATAATATTTTTGTTTGTCGATTATAAAAGATTAGATGGTTCAATTGTCTCCGTGGGGGGGTGGTGCGGCGAATCGCCACGCACCAAAATTTTAAGTGTAATACTGTCTGGTCCAAAAATTATCACGTGATGGTATGTAATATTTTTGTTTGTGTGTTATATAATTTTATGTGGTTTTATTGTCTCCGTGGGGGGGTGGTGTGGCGAATCGCCACGCATCCGAAGAGACTCATGTCGAGGAAAAAGAAGAGGGTGTTGTTGGCAACACTACGGAGAGAGTTGTAAAACGGACTCGACGAGAGCATGTAAAAGAAAGTTGTATTAAATTAAATAGTGAATTAAACCAATATAATGTAGTTATCATTATAAAGTTACCGTGCCACCGACACCCCAAAGATCCTTGACATAACTATTAAGGATACAAGGGTATTTGGTAAGAATAGGCAAAAGAACGTACACTATGAAATAAGGGGGTATGGATAAAATCAGTTACAAGAGCCTATAGAAACCCGATGCCTATAGAGTACGCTAGGTACAGTCAGTAGCTGAAGTTGCTAAGTGGGCGAGGTGCTCAAAATTACTTTGACACGCTCTTATTCTCTTAACAATAAAATCGCGTCAAGATCATTTTGAACACCTCACCCGCTTAGCAACTTCTGCTGCTGACTGTATGCGGAAATGCTTTACGAGCAAACGTGAAAAACTTTTTTCATCACACTTGCTTTTAAAATGTGTTATTGTGACTTGTCTCGTAAATCTTAATTGTAGATCTAAGGCTCTAATGTACATATGTCCGAAATAAGGCAAAAGTTTTATTTCTGTTTTAATTATCCATGTAGAAGAAATTGTAGTCGATAATTAATATTAACATAACTAACTATTTTGTCTCAGTGATCCAAAGAGAATCTTGGCCTCCGAAACGAATATTAACATAGTGTTCACAGTGTAAATAAGGAAAATACCTCAAATATCAGTTATAATGTAAGTTCCGGCAGGTGACTCTAATTTATTTACAACGGGGTACGACAGCGGATAGAGGACTGTGACAGATCAAAAGTTTGCTAAGTGAGGTTGGTTCGACTTCGACTTGACGAAGGTGCTTTGTGATAGTGATTGTTTACAAAATTGTATATATCCAGTTACCTTTAGAAACTTATCAGTATCATAAGCTTCAGCATCACCAGCTTTTTAGAATTATGAAAAATGTTCAATATAGGTAGATCTCATAATTTTTGTGTCAAATTTGTCAAAGCATCAACTTTCAATAAATGTCGAATTCAGTATGTAACTAGGTTTGAAATAGACTTAGACGTAAACTACTTCTTCCTCGCGTTATCCCGGCATTTTGCCACGGCTCATCGGCCTGGGGTCCGCTTGACAACTAATCCCATGATTTGACGTGGGCGCTAGTTTTTACGAAAGCGACTGCCGTCTGACCTTCCAACCCATTGGGAAACTTCATTGGGATTAGTCCGGTTTCCTTACGATGTTTTCATTGACCGAAAAGCGACTGGCAAATATAATTAAAGTAAAACTACTTACAAACTTAATATACCTACAAATAAAACAGAATTCAGTAACTAACCTACTTATAAAACTTAAAAACTAAGTCTAAAAATAAATCAAACATCTTAAAAATTAACTAAAAACTATTGCCCTGCGCCATGTTACCGTACATGCTGGCAGCATTTCCTCCCTGTATCGCAATACTGATTCTTTGTGCGAAGAAGCTGCCAGCTCGACGATCACCGGTGGTGTGAGCTAAAACCAATTTCATGTAAAACGAAGAAATCGATCAAATCAACGAACGGTGCAATTACCTTTCATGGGTTATTAATTTGATGGATTGCTGTTTTTGACAAAGTGTTCAATTTGCGGGTCAAAGTGTCAATAGCTTTATAAAAAACCTATTATTTGCATTTATTAGAAAAAATCTGAAAAGAAAACAATTCGTTTGTTTAGTTTAATAAAGAACTACCAATTTGCGTTTTCTTTTTGTAATGGGTATATAAATTTAATTTGTTTTTGTATAGGTAAAAACATTGTGGGAAATCAAACTGACCTTCCAACCCAGATGGTAAACTAATAGGCCTTATTTTGATTAATCCGATTTCCTCACGATGTTTTTCTTCACCGAAAAGCAACTGGTAAATATAAAATTATATATCGTAGGTACATAAGTTCCGAAAAATCTCATACGAGCTGGGGTTTGAACCCGCGACCTCCGGATTGAAAGTAGCTTTTACCGCTAGGCCACCAGCGCTTCGCATTTGGGATAAATACTAAAGATAAATATTATCTAGGCTCTTCTTCGTCACTTTTTTTATTTGCTCTCAATAGTTTGTCTACATTATCGACGCTAAAAGTTACATAAAGACACCGTTGAGTAGACTCGGGTGACACTAGGACGTCAAAACCTCTAAGGAAGATTCCCACATGAAGATTGATGATTTTGGGACTCCTGGCATCTTCTTATGGAGTTTGTATCGAGAATAATCAGGTATTTCTTCTCAGTTGGCCTAAAGCAAGCCGCAAGCCGGTGGAAATCAAGTTTTATAGATATATCTCTTCTACTCATAGACTAGGAATTCTCTAGACCGAGTTTAGAGCAATTATTTCATGCAACCGGTGATGCCAAAAATGCTGGGGTGCGCGGGACGAGGTGAGCGAAGTCCCATGCCGTGATTGGTCGGTTCAAAGACACGGACGTCGTGGCAGAGGGGGTAGCGCGACTATGCTCAGCCTGGAGGATGTTTTGTCTGTGCTTCTACTTTATACCTCTTCTCACGAATACCGACCGTAAACCGGATACCGGATAGGGACCTACTATCCGGCCGGATACCGGATAGTAACATTGCTTGATTTTGGAGTAAACTAATTGGATTTAAGAAAACAGTCTTAAGTCTTAAGAAACAACACATTTTCCAATCCCATGTAAAACCAATCAAATATTTGTCAAAAGCGAATACCAGGCAATAAACCCGTTTCAAACGTTCCTGTTTGCGAAACCTTAATGACCTTTTTCTGAAGGCCTACTGCGAACCACGTTCAACGTGTTGCTCTATCACACTTACATACGAATTAACAAGTGCGACAGAGAGGCAACACGTCGAACGTGGTTCGCGGTAAGCCTTCAGATGCCCAATTTCGCAGTACAATCTTCATCAAGGTAGATTACTTAAATACTTATTCAAATTTGATTCTTATTAGACAGTCGTAAGTTCTAAAATGGAATGATATTATTTGTTAGTGTAACTGTTGTTTAATTTGAGTTGGGGTATTAAGGGCTTTGTTTACTCTTCGCTTGGTCGTGACAGGACAAGAGGCGTATTCAGATCTTAAAAATAATATGATCGAAGTCTGGAAATGGCAGATCTCTTCTAGCCGCGCGTGTGACTAGGGGCCCGATTCGGATTTTGAAATAGACATATCCTAGATATCTTTTAGACATCACCAAGATACAATAACGATATGTTTAAGATCTAACCTGTCAAATTTGATATTTACGCGATTCTGGAGATACTCTTGAACGATTTCCACAGGATATGACTTAGAGATCCAATTCACATCTAATAGATATCTTACTCTAGGTATCTAACGTTAAAGTGACATTGGTTGCCCGAATTGCGCTGCAAAAGAGAACTAGTTGATATCTAAACTATAACGTATCTAATCTACTACGTGTCGTCTCTTGTGAATATCTTGAAGCTCGAATACGGCAGTAAAACACGTGAGTTATAACGAGACATCGTACATTTTCCAGCATTTTTGGTGCAGAAAAATGGTGTTAACCGAATTGGTATAGATAATTTCAACTGAAATAGTAAATTAGGGTCAAACAGATCACTGTGTTACGTTCTTTCCTGTGGACACACACAAAGTTAAGGGCTATAAAGGTTAATTTTCTTATTTAACCCTAACCCACGTAAAAAGGTCCTCCTTTTATTTACAGAACTATGATAAAATCATTACTTACATGCCCACAAGCTGTTAACTATTGCCCACAGGAGAGAAAACTAGCGTGTTCGCGCGAACTGCACATTTTTCTCCCCTGTGGGCAATAGTTAACAGCTTGTGGGCATGTAAGTAATGATTTTATCATAGTTCTGTAAATAAAAGGAGGACGTTTTTATGTGGGTTAGGGTTAAATAAGAAAATTAACCTTTATAGCCCTTAACTTTGTGTGTGTCCACAGGAAAGAACGTAACACAGTGATCTGTTTGACCCATTAAGGTTAATATTAACGTAGTTAACGCTAATTAATCATTAGGGTTGAAATTATTTATACCAATTCCGCTAACACCACTCCGCTGCACCAGAAATGCTAGAAAATGTACGATGTCTGGTTCATCATCATCATCATCATGTCAACTTTTTATAGACGTCCACTGCTGAACATAGGCCTCCCCCTTGGACCTCCATACGCGCCGGTTGGAAGCGACCCGTATCCAGCGTCTTCCGGCGGCCTTAACAAGGTCGTCTGTCCATCTTGTGGGTGGACGTCCTACGCTGCGTTTGCTAGTCCGTGGTCTCCACTCGAGCACTTTTCGACCCCATCGGCCATCTTGTCTGCGTGCAATGTGGCCTGCCCATTGCCACTTCAGCTTGCTAATCCGGTGGGCTATGTCGGTGACTTTAGTTCGTCTACGGATCTCCTCATTTCTGATTCGATCACGTAGAGAAACTTCGAGCATAGCCCTCTCCATAACTGTCTGGTTGTAACCGTAAAATTATCGTCTGAGACTGGCCATCACATCATCATTATCTACTAGCTTTGTAAAGTGATAGATGTCTTTGTATGTAGAACATGTGAGACTGTACGACTAAGGAATAATTCAAGTTTTTTTTAGAATTTGCTCCCTAGTTGTATAGATGGCAGCACCATCTCTCTCGCTATGAAAAGATCCGTGGTCAGGGCGTTAGCCGCGTAAACTGAAGACGCCGGTTCGATTCCGGCCTATCGGCTACTGGAGTGCTTGATTACATTTTCTTTAGTACTCTATATGACATACCCTTCATCACCAGCCGCGGCATTCTCCTGCTAGCTATGCGGACGCTGCTGCCGCTTTCGCATTGGATTTACTACTCATTTGCGCAAGTGCCGCACTCTTATGGACGCTGTTTGAACCATCATTTTATTGATGGACAGGCCAGTGATGATGATGATGATATGATATATAGTGTATAAATTAGACCGGCAGATACTTTTGAACCCAAACCGTAGGGATACGTCTTTATATGAAAATCTATTAGATAATGGCTATATTTTTAGGACGTTGTTATATCCGCTACTACTGATGCTGACTGTACATCGAGCGTAACAGGTAAACAGACAAAACTTTTGTTTCTGTTTACAGAAACACGTGTTCCTGTATATACCATTATTACAATGTTGTTATTAGTTAAATAAGCTGTTTCACGTCAGTATACGTACACTGGCGTTCAAAAGTGCATGGAGATGTTTCAACCGTAATATTAAGGTCGGTCGACATCTATCCATGCACTTTTGAACGCCACTGTACGTACCATTGAACTATTATTAAGTACGCCGCAGAACCAGCATGAGTTGTTGTTGTTTTGACAACAAACCATAGAAGCGGAGCGTGAATCTTGCGACCTAAATGTATACATAAGCGCCATGAATGTTCACGGCGCTTTACGATGTTTTGGTCGCGTAGTACAAGTTCTGATTGAGACAATTTCATTGTTTAGTATCGCTTCTCTAAAGTAATAATATCTCAATGCTTTGTACAGAATTCTCATTGTCTAACAATACCGACATTTGGTAGCGGAAGGTCATGAATGTTGTCCCTCCCTAAGCGAATACACGTGCTGTTTTCACCCTCCAAATTTCTCAAGTTTGCGTATGTATTATTTGAGTCACCCGGCTCACTTACTATCACTCAATGACTATCACTCTAAAACTTAATGTTTACAATAAAAACTTTCTTTAACTTAAACGTCCTTTGAAACACGACTACATTCCTTAGTATTTTCTTACACACTTTTTAGTAGGAATGAGTTATGCGTCTTTCTTACGGACATCATACCGCCCTAAGGCCGAAAGTCCTACCTATAAGTACATCTTCAGTTCGATGAAAAAACCATATTCAAGTGAAACAGAATTGCATTTCTTTTGTTTCGTTAAATATTTAAACTATTAAAAATCAACTCTATTACGTGCACTATATGTTTAAATTTCAGTGGCAAAATTTGGGTTTTGGCTGGGCCTTAGGAGGATACTGTAAACGGATCTTAGTCCCTTTTTTCTTACTGGAGCATTATCGATACTACTTCTCAAAATCTAATATGAAACCCTCAGTAAAATGTAACTAAATATTATACTAATATTGTCATTAAGAAAAGCGTCAGATTTCCGTAATATTTTTGAACCGTTCAAAATTCAGCTACCGTAAGTACAAGTCATTTATAACAAACATACTCACGGTACGCAACGTAAGTTACGAATAAGCTATCGATTTCACTCGGCCGTGTCACCGGCAGACCATTGGTATTGTATTTAGATGTATAAACAGTGCACGATCAATAGCAATCAGCTAAGAGACATGACCCATATAAATGACCGAAGAGGCTTTTTACCTACGTCCAAATATTTTACTATAAACGTAGTACAGTTAAGCTCTTACGTATGTATGTGTCTATTAGTAGGCTTTAAGGTACTCTTGCAACTTTGGTCTCAAAACTTGTCTTAAACTGATTGAACTCAATTTAGCTTCGTAGATTAAGATGCCTGATAGCCTTGCGGCAAAAGCGTGCGACTTTCAATCCGGAGGTGGCCAGTTCAAACCTCAGCTCATCCAATGCCAATGAGTTTTTCGGAACTTCCGTACCTACATCATTTTATATTTAGGTGCCAGTCGCTTTTTGATGAAGGAATATTTCGCGAGGAAACTGGACTCCCAATAAGGCAGTGGCAGTCTCTTAAAATCACTACGCAAATTTTTGTGATAAGTTGCCAAGCAGACCCCATGAGGCTCCCATGAGCCGTGGCAAAAAAGCCGGGAAAGCGCAAGGAAGATGATGACGATTCTTTCGTAGTAAATTCCAAGTTTAATCTGATTTTTCAATGGCGAAATGCTTATTTATACACAAATACACAGTGACTAAATATAAATACAAACTTCACACAATTGAATCCAAGGAAATAAAGGAAAAGAATAAGTGTAAAGAAGTTTTCTAGATAAATAAGATACCACAAACGAAAGGTCGCGGCAGAATTACTTTTGCTAGGAAATATAATCGCGGAACTGGAGTGCTCGCTGTGGAATTCTTAATCCGCCTCCATTTGCTAACTTCTAGTTGTATTTATGAAAAAGACCGTGGTTTTTATTTTTATAATTAATTGCTGGAAAGTTTTAACGTTTCCTTTTAAGAGTAAAGGCCGGCTCCGCTGTAGCATTGTGCTTAAGCTGACAGTCCATTTCCAACGAGAGCTGCACTACTGTTCATTTTACTATGGAAATTGACAATGACAGCGACGCGTTCAGTACCGGTAGTGCAGCTGCGGTTAGAAATGGAATTAGTACCATTATGGTAACATTCCATTTCTAACCGCAGCTGCACTACTAGTACTAACGGGTCGGTGTTATTGTCAATTTCCATATTAAAATGAATGGTAGTGCTGCTGTTGTTGGGAATGGACTGTCACCAGTGGCCCTTCAGCTGTCATAGAAAATAACATGTTGTTGGTGGCCTCGGATCGGGCTCGGTCTGGCCTAGCGTGAGTCATTCTTAAGTATTTGTTCAGAAATTCAAACTCAAAATTTTTCAGCGAGCCATGAGGTGTCTTATTCTTAGCTTTAAGTTAATATAGCATTAAAATACATCAGTGCGTTCCACTGGAATATAGAACGTAGCTGAGACCGCCGCCAAGTTCAAATACTTAGGACTATCATAATAGAAATCGAAAAACCCAACAAGTTCGAATTTATATCAGGCGTACAACTAGAACCTTAGTTTATAATTAATTACACCAAATTAATTATAAACAGGACATAATTAATAAATAGAACTGACGTATCTTGTTGATCAAAGAGCTTCTTAATTATAAATGGGCAGAACAAAGGCGATCAATGTTCTAATTAAAATTCGATAGTCCGCCATTATCGATGAGAAAATAGGTTCTTAAAGAGGAGAACTCGTCGAGAGACGGCTTTTGGAATCACGAACACGTTCTGAATCATCCTTAAATACCGTAGTAAAAGTATAAAACTTGGGTCTGTAACATAAATTTGCCCACCGCGTCAAAGTTCAGTAAAAGCGAGATAACTTAAAAGTAGTTACATACTTACACATACACTGTCTTCACTTCAGAAAGTGTACCTATCTGTAACTATTTTTAACTTACTTTTTTCTTTTTACTTTACTTTTCTTCTGAAAGTCTATTAGGTAGCTGTAAGTAAAACAAATTTTAAAAGTTATTTCGCATTTACCCGAATGTGACGCGGTGGGCAAAGTTATGTTAAAGGGCATAGTTATATACTTACTTTTACGGTACTTAAACTGGGTTTAGTTACAAAACTAAGCTACTTTCTACTAGAAAACCACCATGTAACTACTTTATTAACCGCTTGAGATAAGTGGTAGATGTGTCTTGCGGTCTTTGTTCATCAAAATATTAAATGAAATAAGTATCAGGAAACAACTTAAACAGATCAACCTAGCCCCAAACTAAGCAAAGCTTGTATTATGGGTGCTAGGCAATGATTTTACATACTTATATAGATAGAAAAAACCCATGACTCAGGAACAAATATTAGTATTCGAACCCAGGACCATCGGCTTCACAGGCAGGGTCACTATCCACTAGGCCAGACCGGTCGTGCCACTAGGCCAGACCGGTCGTCTCACTTGACCAGACCAGACCGGTCGTCCCACTAGACCAGACCGGTCGTCGAATTGCCATTTTTACCAAAATTTTCTATATCTAGTCTTTTTTCGTTTCGTGAAAAACTATAGGTAAGGCAGCGATTTTCAGAAAAATATATTAACAATATAAACAGTAAATGTAGGATCTAAATTAAATGTTACTAATGTAGGTAAGAAGGCCTTCAAAAACGCAATAACGTAATAAAGAAACACATTGTACTGCTGCTTTTGTAAATTATAGAAAAATAAGAAAACGGGCTTGATTAAATACCTACATGAAGAATATTACGTTTTCTTTCATAGGGATTCATGTTAAGAGAATATTAAATTGGGTGTAGAGTACATACAGTCAGCATTAATAAAAACCGGGCAAGTGCGAGTCGGACTCGCGCACTAAGGGTTCCGTACCATAAAGCAAAAAGAAAACAAAAAAAAATGAAAAAAATAACGGTCACCCATCCAAGTACTGACCACGCCCGACGTTGCTTAACTTTGGTCAAAAATCACGTTTGTTGTATGGGAGCCCCATTTAAATCTTTATTTTATTCTGTTTTTAGTATTTGTTGTTATAGCGGCAACAGAAATACATCATCTGTGAAAATTTCAACTGTTTAGCTATCACGGTTCGTGAGATACAGCCTGGTGACAGACGGACGGACGGACGGACGGACGGACAGCGAAGTCTTAGTAATAGGGTCCCGTTTTACCCTTTGGGTACGGAACCCTAAAACGGATAGAATAAGGTTCCAATCGAGGGACCTAGCCAAGGTGACATTCATACCTATATCGCCGAACCCTAAACGAAAAGAAAAGAATGTATGAGAATGACAGATACTACGAAATATCACGTGATAGTTTCCATAGAAAAATTACGTTTTAATTGGCGTTTTATAACAACGAATACCCTCCACCCTCCACCCCTCATATTCATAAAAAATTTACGGGCCTGATTTAGTTATATTATAATAAATAAATAAATAAATATTATAGGACATTTTTTACACAAATTAACTAAGCCCCACGGTAAACTCAAGAAAGCTTGTGTTGTGGGTACTCAGACAACGATGTATATAATATATATAAATATTTAATTACATAGAAAACAACCATGACTCAGGAACAAATATCTGTATGATCATACAAATAAATGCCCTTACCAGGATTCGAACCCGGGACCATCGGCTTCATAGGCAGTGTCACTACCCACTAGGCCAGACCGGTTGTCAAATGTCAAATCTTACGAATACATAACTGAAAATGACAGATAAGGACAAACGATTATTAGTTAATTACTAAGGTTTGTAGCCCGTTTATGAATAAGGGGATACCTAAATAGTTTACCAAATACATAGAGAGATCTCTACAGTTTCCATTCAAAAGTATCTTCTAAAGATCTACCTATATATGTAAATAGATCTTATCTTTGTACAGTCGCCATCAGATATATAGGAGCGGCCAAAGTGTTCACAATATCTGAACACGCACTCTAACGCCCTGACAATAGAGGCGTGTTCAGATATTTGTGAACACCTTGGCCGCTCCGATATATCTGATAGCGACTGTACCTATGTACAAAGATATGTTTTCATAAAGTTCTTTTGACGATTATAATCTTATCCGCTACTTTTGATGGTCACTGTACATAATTCTTGATCACAGAAATTTCACAGTTCACTGATTTCCAAGTGGTTGAACAATTTTCCACAGATACTCCATTCCATGTTTATTATTACGTATACTATTCAGTATACACAGATATTCCTACTGCCCGATTCGAACTTTAAGATACGTCAATTAATAGATCTAGAAACGATATGGATTAGATGTGTCAGTGTCAAAGGTGACGTTTTTGTTTCAAGAAAGGTCACATTTCACACTGATATCAAAAACTGCCAGATTTGATTTTACTTTTTGTAAATTATATGGTTAATAAATACCTACTGGTTATCCCGTTATCTTTCGGTTTAATTTTAACGATAAAAGCAAACCGTATATATAGTTAATAGGAACAAAATTAATTCTCGCGTTTCCATTCATACTACTTCTTGCCTTTGACTTTGAAATAGGTACCTAGATTATAGATGAATCCGTTAGTCTATAGCCATTTCAATATAAATTATTAACAAGCATTCTAAACCTAAGATTAACTCAGTGCAAAGCTCCATCTTGCAGTTGCCTAACAAGCTTAGTGCTTCGAACTTCGATGCGCTAGACTTGTCTTGACTTGTCACTTATTCATAGAGTACCTTAAATATCTACTTAAGTTCTAGATTATGTAAAGTCGGTCTTACGTTAGATGCTGAATTATTCTGAACATTCTCGTAAACTCAATCTCACTGGTAAATTTGCTTAGGATAGAATATGCCTGTAGAATATTTGCAACTAGGTACGAAAACAGAATATTATTATAATGAGCAACAACGGTTAACTCCGAGTTAGTGGCTAACCCTGCGTAGCTCAAGTGGCCCTAACCCAACTGAAATTGTATGTACTAGTAACTCCGGGCTTAACCAGTTAACTCCGGGTTAGTGGCTAGCCCTGCGTGGCGCAAGTGGCCCTAACCCAACTGAAATTCTTTCTGCAACGTAGAATTACAACCACCAACATAAAATCCAAGTCATGGGCAACAGCTAGTGTTAATAAAATGATTCCCTCGACAAAAATAAAACTAAATTGAATAGGTATGGTTTCTTAAAATTTATTTAGAGACGGGCCGGGCTAACTTTGCATGCCAATTTTACTATGGAAATTGACAATGACAGCGACGTGTTCAGTACCGGTAGTGCAGCTGCGGTTAGAAATGGAATGTTACCATTATAGTAGAGAGGATATAGCCTTTGGGGTCAAAATAATTCCCACAAAGACGGGGTTTGATGTTTTTAGTTCTTTGTGTGTATCTTTATGACATACTAAAAATATATCAAAATATATGCATGCAAAACGCATTTATTGACTTTTTTTTTTTATTATGAATGGGCTTACTCATGGCCACAGACTAGCCGAGGCGTAGACGTGGCCTACGATGGAGCGAGCTCGCCCAGAAGGTGCCTGTTCACTCTTGATTTGAATGTTGCCGGGTTATAAGAACACGGAAATATAGACGCCGGCAAGGAATTCCATTCCTTGGCAGTGCGCATAAGGAAAGTAGAAGCAAAGCGCTTCGTGCGAATTGGTGGAATATCTACCAAGTAAGGATGGAAACCGGCCGTGCGTCTAAAAGTCCGATGGTAGAATGGGGACGGTGGAATAAGCTCGTGTAGCTCTTGGGCACACTCCCCGAAGTGCAACCTGTAGAATACCGACAGGCTGGCGACTTTCCGCCGATGGGCCAAAGACTGAAGCTTAGCCGTTAGCTTCTTGTCGCCAATCATCCTCCTGGCTCTGCGCTCCACTGAGTCCAAAGCGGCGAGTTGGTATTTAGCTGAGCCATCCCACAGGTGGCTGCAATACTCCATACACGACCGGACTTGAGCTTTGTAAAGTGTTAGAAGCTGTCCAGGTGTGAAGTATCGCTTCACCTTATTTAGGACGCCCAGCTTTCTGGCCGCAGTTTGTGCTTTAGACTCAATGAAGCTGCCGAAGCTGAGGACTGAACTCAGCTCCATGCCGAGGAGTTCCAGGCTGTCGGCAATAGGTACAGATGCACCCCGGAAAGAAGGAGTCAGGTCGAATGGACTCCGTTTTGCGGAAAATAGACACGTCTGCGTTTTGGAGGCATTGAACGTGACCAGATTGTCATCACCCCACTGGGAAACGAGACTAAGGGTCAAGTTCATTCGCTCAACCATGGCCTCTCTCTGTGAACGTATATCCTCCCTGCTGTCCCCTGCACTAGCCAAATATCTCTCAACAACCGTACTGTCATCTGCATAACCTACAATGCTGGGTTGCAGCATACTGTCGTTAATGTGGAGCAGGAAAAGGGTTGCGGAGAGAACAGACCCCTGAGGAACACCGGCGTCAATGGCCATGAGGTCTGAAGAGCAGCCATCAATAACTACTCTGATCGACCGTTCACTCAAGAAATCAGATAGCCAGCTACAAAAGTCAGCAGGGATGCCGTATGCAGGAAGCTTGCTAAGGAGACTTGCGTGCCAAACCCTGTCAAAGGCCTTCGAGATGTCCAGTGAAACAGCAAGCGCTTCACCGTTCCTCTCGATGGCCTCGCCGCAGCAGTGTGTGACATACGCTAAAAGATCCCCAGTAGACCGACCTCGGCGAAAGCCATATTGACGGTCACTGAGCAGATCATTTGCTTCGAGGTATGCCAGCAGCTTGCCGTTAAGTACCCTTTCCATGACTTTACAGAGCATGGAGGTAATGGCGATTGGTCGGTAATTGCAGGGATCAGCACGACTACCCTTCTTGGGTACTGGCTGCACGTTTGCAAGCCTTCAGGATTTCGGCACCGTTCTTGTTTGGAGAGAGAGGCGGTACAGGCGTGTCAGTACAGAAGACAACTCAGGCGCACACTGCTTTAGTACACGTGCAGGTATACCGTCTGGTCCACTGGCCTTATTCACGTCAAGATTCTGCAGAGCTCGGCGTACCTCTTTTTGATGAATAGCAATTCTCTGCATAGAGGAACTGCATTGAGGTAGCGTAGGTGGAAGTTTTGAGCCTGCGTCTAGACGTGAATTGCTCGCAAACAGAGAAGCAAACAAGTTTGCTTTCTCTGTCGCGGAGTGGGCCAGTGTCCCATCAGGTTTCTGCAGAGGTGGCAATGTGGGTCGGCAGAAGTTGGATTCGACCGCTTTCGACAGGGACCAGAACCGCTTGCTACCAGGAGGGTAGGAGGCGAGTTTGGCCCCTATTCGACTGACGTGGTCGAATCGAGCCTTTCGAAGCACCCGTTTGCAGGACTTGGCAGCTGAGTTAAAGGCTTTTTTCCTCGCGCGAACCCTCTGTGCTCCAGCTTTGGTATCGCGGGCTAATACCCAAGCCTGGTATGCAGACTGCTTAAGGGACTCGGCTCGAGCACAGTCCGAATTGTACCATGCTTTTTAATATTTTTTTTGATTTTTCAAATTTCAAATGTCAATAAATGCGTTTTGCATGCATATATTTTGATATATTTTTAGTATGTCATAAAGATACACACAAAGAACTAAAAAAATCAAACCCCGTCTTTGTGGGAATTATTTTGACCCTCACCTACAAGTTTTCATACAACTCCTCTAGTATTAAGAGTGACATTCCATTTCCAACTGCAGTTGCAATACTGTTCATTTTACTATGGAAATTGACAATGACAGCGACGCGTTTCCATAGTAATATGAACAGTATTGCAGCTGCAGTTGGAAATGGAATGTCACTTTAACGCAAACGCGTATACGTCCGTCACGCTATCAAATTAAATTTACACTAGGGGTTCAGAGCGGGTGATTTTAATCAAGTAACATTGCCAAACAAATCACGTCGCAGTTCGTTTCTAATTTTGCGAGCTTTACATACCTACCTCATTAATTTCTCGCCCAACTTTGTGAAATTATTTCCAGCTGCCTTAGAATTCGAGTAGGTATGTAGATTTTATTGCATTTAATAAAGTATTGGATTTCCTTCTTACTTGTAACTTTAAACTTTTGGTATTACGTAGCCAAAGTTGTGCAATTTATTGGCAGCTCAGTTTGTATGCATTTTCATACATTGAAGAGGTTCATGAATTTCTTGATACGGCATCAGTCTTCCTCTTTGTTGTGACGCTTATGATATTGCTCATTTTATGTCCATCAAACTAATAAAATATCTATGTCAAATTATGTATGTATTAACTCATATTTATAGACAGGTATATCGTGAATTTATTTTATTACTTTTATTTACCAACATTTAACAACAGGTTTCGCTGGTCGTGGTCGCGGCAAACTGTATGTAACTATGTATTGCCAAGCATATGATCTCCTCCTTGCATTTTTTTTCCTCAATATTGAGGCTCGTGATCTCCCTTTTGTTTCACTTTCTCTCTTTTCATCTTACTCCATCTGTTTCTGTCTTTGGCGGTGTGGAGAGCCTGAACTGTGGAGTCAAGACTCAAGAGCGGTGCGGATCGCAATGGTCAGACCAACGTATTGGACTGCGTCCACGTCCAGACCTTTTCACATCTACTTTGCCGGTCACAATGAGCTTTTCGAGGTAGCCACCGTCTTTTCTTGAGATAAATATGAGCGAAGTATTCAAGGGCTCTGCGTAGACATTCGAATGACAGTCGGGACGAGATTTTGAGTTCCCGCAATATGGAGACGTTAGTCCGAAATGCATATTATAAACTTAAAATATGAAGCGACTTTAAGTCACGTAATACGGTAAATTTAGTACTTGCTATATTCCACGACTATTCTTCCGTCGAGCGTCGCAAGAATTTTCTCTCGAGCTTATCTTTGAGAAAATCTCTTTATGATGTGAACGATATTAAAGATTTTCGCAATTTACGAAGGATCCCTGGCGACGCACCGCTGCAACGTTTCTTATTAAATTTTATAAAGGATTGAGAATTGCACCTTTATATATAAAAAAAAAATATTATTATAGGACATTCTTACACAGATTGACTATGTCCCACAGTAAGCTCAAGAAGGCTTGTGTTGTGGGTACTCAGACAACGATATATATAATATACAAATACTTAAATACATAGAAAACACCCATGACTCAGGAACAAATATCTGTATCATCATACAAATAAATGCCCTTACTGGGATTCGAACCCAGGACCATCGGCTTCGCAGGCAGGGTCACTAGCCACTAGGCCAGACCGGTCGTCAAATATAACAAATATCTATGCCCGCTGTCAGTTTCTCTCATTGGATTCTTAATGAAATGAGATCAGGGTGTGAATCGGAAATATCCAGTAATTTGCCATAATAATTTAATCCCGGGTTATTCCATACATGAGATAGTTAAATATTTTTCGTTGACTTATTTGTTCATTATCATGATCTGATTTGCGTCTTTTACCGAAAAGCAATACTGCTGATTCAAGTCCAATAATTTCAATTCAAGCTTATTACAGATCAGAGAAAAATCAATTTGTCTGAAACACTCATCAAAAGTTTCGTTTTGGTCCAGCAAATCTCGCTTGTCGCGCAACGCGGCTACGCAGGTATCGTTTTTGGCACTTTTCAGGACATAGGTTTTCGGATAAGTGCCTATTTTTTTTTTATTTGTTACCTGTGTTAGTTTTTATTTTATTTTATATTATGTGGTTTATGTTGAAATCAAATTACATTTTTGTGGATATTTAAAGAAATATTACACAGTAAGTACATGTTTTCAACCGTAATTGTTTCTATTTCTTCAATTGCTTCATTTTATTTTGATTTTTAAATATGTCCATGTCCAAAATTGTCGCTATAAAACATTTTAGCATTTCAGACCAAGTAAATTTATATTTGTTGCAAAAAACGCTTATCTTTGAAACCTTCATTCCAGGTGTAAATTTTATTTGAAAAGGTAGGTATCATTAACATGTATTTATTCATTCTGCAGCGAATATAAAGTATAACGGAGTTCCATGCATATTCTAGGAACTTGAAACGGACTACATTTTCCACACAGCTCCACTTAGACAGTTTACAAATGCTTGTTTGCTTTACTTGTTTTGTAGCTTTTGTAAAATTTCAAGAGGCAATTTGAAAGTTTCGGTCCTTGGTCGTCAGACACCAAAAAACTATAGGTAGTAAAAGAAATTTCTACCAAACTAGTCTGACGGCCCATTGATCTAGAAAAGGTATGGATTAGATATGTCAGTGTCAAAAGTGACGTTTTTGTTTGAAGAATTGTCACATTTGACACTGACATATCTAATCCATATCTTTTCTAGATCTTTCAACTGACGTATCTTAAAGTTCGAATTGGGCCGTGGGTGTCTGGCGGCCTACGAGCAAACGCATTTTTTGCGCAAAAACTCAGCCTCACTGTGCAGAGTGGGAACGCAGCCAGTGTCCTGGGAACAATGCCTCAGGCTAATAAATAAATAAATAGGATGTCATTTTTCTAAGATTGAGCAATCATGACAGTTTTCATTTACTAATTAATTATAACATTCAAGAACTTTAAAAACATAAATAAATCCCTTTGAAGCGAACATTATTTATTAAAAGTAACAATTCAAAATAGGTACTTACAAAAGCAGTAACTAATGGCATTGTTTATAGGTTTCGTAGGTGGCCAACTCTAAGGGCAAATTATCCTAAACAAAATATATCTAGGTACTAAAATTAATTCTACTAGATGATCAATCGCAACCTAACTTTACGCTTATGCAGTTCACTTAAAATACATAACTTGAATAGTGAAATCATTCTAAAATAATTTACATACCTATAACGCGTTTTTCATGAAATTAAGTACATCAAGCGCTGGTGGCCTAGCGGTAAGAGCGTGCGACTTGCAATCCGGAGGTCGCGGGTTCAAACCCCGGCTCGTACCAATGAGTTTTTCGGAACTTATGTACGAAATATCATTTGATATTTACCAGTCGCTTTTCGGTGAAGGAAAACATCGTGAGGAAACCTGCATACATCTGCGAAGAAATTCAAAGGTGTATGTGAAGTCCCCAATCCGCATTGGGCTGGCGTGGGGACTATAGCCCAAGCCCTCTCGCGCTCGAGAGGAGGCCTGTGCCCAGCAGTGGGACGTATATAGGCTGAGATGATGATGATGATGATGATGAAGTACATCATTATTATTTAATTTTAACCTTTTAACCGCCAAAGATGTCAAATGATGCGCGCGATTCCTACGGACTTTAGATACAGTAACATAAAAATTTATATTTAGTACAATATTTATAAATATTGTACTAATACTAAACTTCCATCTAATTAATGATACGTTAAGTTAATGATAAATTTAGTTATGATATTATCTTAGTGTAATTAATATATTATGTATATTACGCATGAAATGCAATCTGAATATGTGTAATCTACTGGAAATAAAAGGCTTTATATTCCATTTATTTATTTTTCTTCTTAGGCTAGGTCATTTATAACATGAATATAAAAGTAAAATACAAAAACACATAAAAAACAACAAAAAATAAGTATAAACACATTATAAAAAACCTAACCTAGGGTGCCGCCAGCAGCGGGGCAGGGCCCAAGCTGAAAGGCTTTATTATTATTATGTTCGTCCTTTACATAATCTCGGGACCATGGGGTCCCGGACATTTGGAAGGCGTGCGTGGAGCCAAAGCCAACACGCAGAGGCCCCTTGTAAAAAGACAAATTTACTCTAAAAGGTGATGTGACACCACCCGTCGATTATCCCTGTATGCACTATAGTAATGCACCCAAGGATTATTATTATTAACATAAAAATAATTAATAATTTTACAGTATAATGCTACTTTACCGCCCTAAGGCGGGATTAAGGACAATACGTGCCTAAACCGCGTATCTGACTGTGCCAGACAGTCTGCCAACAGGGAGAGATGGCGGGAGATCGTGCGAAGAGCTGTGTCCGCCTCTACTACCGATGCGGACGCCTCAACGTGACCACGACCGCTCTGTCAAGAGCGATACGACAGAGAAGAAGTGCCTATGCCAAAAATTTAAAGGGCCATATGTACTGAAAATAAAAAACCGGGCAAGTGCGAGTTGGACTCGCGCACGAAGGGTTCCGTACCATAATGCAAAAAAAAAAACAAAAAAAAGCAAAAAAAAAACGGTCACCACGTTTGTTGTATGGGAGCCCCATTTGCTGTTTTTAGTATTTGTTGTTATAGCGGCAACAGAAATACATCATCTGTGAAAATTTCAACTGTCTAGCTATCACGGTTCGTGAGATACAGCCTGGTGACAGACCGACGGACGGACGGACGGACAGCGAAGTCTTAGTAATAGGGTCCCGTTTTACCCTTTGGGTACGGAACCCTAAAAACGTTATACAAAACACGTGCGAAAAGGTAATTCGCATTTCGTTTCGACTTAAAACAGTCCCTTCGGTCGTGTTTCAATTTATTGTCACTCGTTGCGAATTTCCTACTATTCACACTTGTATCGTAGTTTACATTCGTTGTTGTTTAGATTCAACACAGATTCATACACGTAGATATTTAATGTTAGCATGGCAGCATGCAAACTGTGTGCTTAATTATTTACCAGAGACAACTTGGTTAGCTTTGCTAAAAGCTCAGTCGCTTTAGATACAAATGTAGCGGTAAGTATCTGAGATTAACCCAATTTTCGACATTTACTGGCATTTTAGCGAATTTTTAGAAACATTCACTTTGAGCGACATTAAGCTAATTTTTATGCTAAGTATAGCAACGAGCAGACGAATAGAGCAAAATTTCATTTAATAAAGTAGTGTTTTACAATCTCTTTTAAATCGTCAAAAGTACATTATAACTAACTAACTATAACTAACTATTTTGGCTCAGCGATCCAAAGAAAATCTTGGCCTCCGAAACGAGAGCGTGCCACCTGTCCCGATCCTGCGCAACTTCCTGCCAGTTACTGACGCGAAGCTGAAGCAGATCCGCCGCCACATTATAACTAATTTAAAAAATAAATACCTAACAGCTTGGTAAGCAATAACATAATTATATTTAATTAAAATATCTTCACTGAAATCACAATGATATCTGCCGTTTTATATGTTTTTAATTATTATTTATTTAGACATTGAAGTAGTGCTAAATAACACTGTGAAAGCACAGAACGAAACAGATGGGGTATGTATTAAACATAGCTTCCACGTAAAAATAAATTTGCAAAAAATCTTGAACCATTATCATGATTCATTAGCAAAAAATCCTAAGCATACTTAATTAAACATTCCCTAATCACCTTGAGATCGTCTTACATCAAAATGAAGCCATTTTACTTAAATTCACAATAACGTTTCTCGTTTCGTCCTACTTATTTTTCAAAGGCATCTCCACCTTAATCTGATCCTCTAAAGATACATCAAAAATCGTCTTTATTCTTTTAAAAACAAGTGTTATATTCGTCTGAAAATTTATACGTTATAAGGTCTTGTGAGTTCTAATGAACGGTTCAAATTGCGTGTTTCTAATTCGCTTTCCTCGCTAGTAATTGGGTGTTTTTCAAATTGCTCCAACATCCGTTTTTATGCGGTCGTATTAGAGGCATTTTTCAGCCCGCTACTACGGTCGTTGAGAGCTATTTATCTTGATTTATGCAATGCAGTAGGTAAAGAATTTACACGGTATTGTATATAGCTGTGTATCATTTCCAGTTATTTATTAACTAGTAATATTAATGTGTTTTAACAAGTATGTTACAACCTACAGTTAAGTACACTGTAAACTGTACATAAACTAGATTAATTTAGCAGATACAGGGTAATACGAAAACCGGTGCGGATTATCGTTGCTATTGCATCAGATATGTACGAGCTATGGGCGTACGCAGCATTTTTGGGGTGGGGCAGAAGTAGGGGAGTCCGGGCACGTTGTAACAGGGTACGGTTGAAACAGAAATTCTTAGCTTATGGTCAGAGACCAGGGTGGGGCAACTGCCCCACCTTGCCACACCGTGGTACGCCTATGGTACGAGCGACCAAGGTGCTCATAAACATCTGAACACGCGTCTATTGTCAAGGTGTTAGAGTGCGTGTTCAGATATTTTTAGTACCTAAGCAGCTCCAATATATCTGGCGGCGACATGTTTATAATTTGATTGAAATGGAAGTAAATTTCCGTGGAAACCACACGTAAGGTTTCCACGTTAATCAATCAGTGATATTAAAGTTTAGTAGATCGAGCATGCAGATATCATTATGGCGTTTTCGTTCGGTCGCCCAATTTCCGTTCCGACGTGACTTACGTCAAAAGCACAATAGTCACAAAGCGTCAGTTCAGCCACTTGGACAATTTATTAAGTGTTTCGCTTTGATCAGACAAGTTTGATAAGTTGGAAGGGGAAAGGTTTATCGAGTTGAAAACGTTGATGGAGTTTATTCTGAGTTGGGAGGAATCAAAGATAAAGTTTGGCTACTTACAAAGGTTTTCTCAACTTATGTATTGCAATAAAGTAATTTAATTGGCTTTCACTAAGAATTGTCTAATGAACTTTAGCTTACATGTCCAGCGTACCTAAAGCCGGATACTCATTAGCGAGCCGTAACCGTAACCATTGCATGTACTGTAACCAAAAAAACATTAACAACAAAAAACACTATGTTTTTAGGGTTCCGTACCCAAAGGGTAAAACGGGACCCTATTACTAAGACTTCGCTGTCCGTCCGTCCGTCCGTCTGTCACCAGGCTGTATCTCACGAACCGTGATAGCTAGAGAGTTGAAATTTTCACAGATGATGTATAAGAATTTTTTTTTTTGGTTACAGTACATGCAACGGTTACGGTTACGGCTCGCTAATGAGTATCCGGCTTTAGACGGTCTCATACAGGATGGCCTAAAATATTCCTGTCCCGAAAACGATAACTGGCTGACTTCACGACTTATACTTTGTAATAATTTGAACTTGATTTGGGTACTTAGTGATATTTAAAACCACCACCAACGCAATAAAATATTTCAATGATTTTATATTTTAACACACAAAACCAATGAAAACAAGTAATTTTGTATAGAAAGTAATTCCAAAGCGGCTGTTGTTTTTAAATACTTAATATACTTATAGCAAAAGGCAGAAGGCATAATTATAAATAATTGAGTCATTCATTCATCCCTACCTTTCACTTCAACTTTGGGGATACAAAATCAATCTTCATTATCGTTATTTACGTAGATATTGTATCCCTTATTCTTGCGTCTAATTCTTCGTACAGCATTTTATAATATTCATTCACATCTTCAGCTTAATCGAATAAATGTGCAAAAATTTCCTCAACTCCATAAAATAAAACAGCATTTCCAATATCATTTAACCCTTGACCTCTATGAACTCTTACAGCACATTACACGTTTTCATGTCACGAATCAAAGTCAGTTATCGTAGCACTCAGGATAACCATCGCTAAGAAACTCACTCTTACCTTAGCTCACCTTGTTTCGAAATATAAACTTTAAACTGAATAACATAAGACTGATTTTCTTATTGCAAAGTTCGAAACATACGAGCTGTAGAAAGTTAGATGTAAACTAGAAGTAAACACTGGAATTTGACTTGGAAATGTGCGCTGTGAAGGGGAAATGATGATTTTGCAATATTGAAGTCGGTAATATCGAGATTGTAATTTGAGCGCAGAAATGCAATATAAAAACCAGTATAGTGTGGTCTTTGGTTATTCGCAATCATAGATCTCTAGGTCATGACTATAAACAGGTTTAAACATAAATATGTACAGAATAGCAAGCCAGGTGGAGTTGCTGGCCGGTCTTTTATCGATGCTTGTATATTGCTTTTTCATGTCGAAGATTATCGAATATTGAAAGGGTGCTTCTAAATATAGTGCTGAAGAATGAAGGTTTACTATAGAAAGTAATGTGCATATTTGCATAAGGAAATATTAGATGGTACTTAGCATATAATATTAGATAGTGCAGTTAAATTTTTTTAGGAACAAGCCAAAGAATTTAAATTTAACACGTTCGCATTTGGAACGCATAATAATATTAACTCACGTAAACGTCGGTAAATAAAAGTAATAAAAGAAATTCGCGATAGGCGCCTATAAATGTGAGTTAATATGAAGTCAAAGATCGGGTCGCCACTTTCCCGAATGAAGGTTGAGGGAGGCGATGGCTGAGATACGCGTCATACTCGTGAACGGGTGCTGTTTGTGGAGACTGGTCTGTTTAAGCTAACACGAGCTATTATACTTAGTAACTTAATTTTTATTAATTAATTACATTGAGACGCCTCATTCTGTTCTCGTATGTTTCTTTTCTCTTAATGAATGTATTAATTATACAGGATATTGACTCTTGGAGACCCTATAAATCTCTAAGGATAACTTGATAAACTATATAATCTTATAGTTCTGACACCTAGAGACATTTACACCTCTAAATATTATAAATTTTTTTTCGTGTGTTTTTTTATCTGTATTTTGTATGTAATTCGACATTAAGAGACCATATACATCTCTTAGTAATTGTAATACGTTAGATTGAATTGTTAGTTTTATTTTATAAAATTGTTGATGTTATTATTTTTGCTTTTATGTAAATTCAATGTTGACGTGTAAAAGTACCCTTGTGGCCTATTTGCTGAATAAATGTTGATGTTTGATGGTATTATTCTGTCTACGAGCGTTTTTCTCGAACAATAAACAAAATTGATAATTTCATTGACAAAGCAGCAATTGCTTTTAGTTTCAACAATCAAAAGCAATTGGTTTTTTTCTACGATAGAAAATCAAAGAAATATACGCTCGTAGACGGAATAGTCCCTATGACGGAATTAGCCACATTGACCTTATTGTATATTATACTTAGCTTTATTGCCGTATTCGAACTTCAAGATATTAACAATAGACGACACGTACTAGATCCATTCTAGATACGTTATAGTTTAGATATTATCAACTAGTTCTCTTTTGCAGCGCCATTCGGGCAACCAATGTCACTTTTACGTTAGATAGAGTAAGATACCTATCTATTAGATGTGAATTGGATCTCTAAGTCATATCCTGTGGAAATCGTTCAAGAGTATCCCACCAAAAACATTCTGTAAAAAACTAGCCAAGTCTCGATGGAGCTGCTTGTTTAACTAAATGACCTACAGACTAGAAATTTTGGATTTTAAGTATGTGATTATAGCTTACTGGATGACCAAAATTTCTGCGTTCTGGTCTTATCCAGAGGTTCTCAAATAGGGGCCTGAAAATGCGGCGAAATGGTTCCAGTAAAGGATGGTACGGCAGTGTTTGCTTCGCGCTCGACTTGGCGGGGGCACTGCCGTGCCCCCCGATCTCCAGAATCGCGCAAATGTCAAATTTGACAGGTTAGATCTTAAACATATCGTTATCGTATCTTGGTGATGTCTAAAAGATATCTAATAGATGTCTATTTCAAAATCCGAATTGGGCCCTTAGTGTAAAATCTATTCTAAAGGAATATTAATATGCAGGAGGAGTTTCGAAACGCGCTCAAGTTACGAAACTTATAACTTGGACTTATCGAAGTGCTCTTAACTCGCTCCGGAATACAGTAAGTCTTGAGGTTTACCTGAGGCCGTATTCAACTATTTATATTTTTATATCTTAAACATTTGCCCGTAGGTACCTAATGTATGTACAGTCGCCATCAGATATACCGGAGCGGCCAAGGTGTTCACAAATATCTGAGCACGCCTCTATTGTCAAGGCGTTAGAGTGCGTGTTCAGATATTGTGAATACCTTGGCCGCTCCGATATATCTGATGGCAACTGTACTACTATATATTGTTAGTCAGAGAGTGGCGAATGCAATGAACCAAATTACTAACAGATGTAAAAATAGTACCTATATAAATTATAAAGACAAGAATAAAAAATTTAAATGTACTTAAAAATGTAACTGTGTTGTATTATACCTATGTGGCAGATTTCTATGTAGATACCTACCAAAGAGAATTGATTGTGATAGAGAGGTAAAGTCTAAGACAAAAACGTACCCCTTTGTTTGACATCCAAAACAGATGGCGCTGTACTGCGCCATATATTGTGGTCACTGAATTGTCAAAACTCAAACGTCAGCTTTTGACAATCAGAGTTTCCGAAAAATGCATGGTGCTGTACAGCGCCATCTCGTTTACCTGTCAAATTCGAAGCACGAAACTGTCTTAGATTTTACGCATCTTACTCAATCAACGTATCTTTGAACCAGCTCAACCTATTATCTCAATCTAAATCGAAATTCAGAAAATACATTTTATTGCTTGAAAAGTCACACAAAACATATTGAGAGATCCCATTAAGTTCTGACAGACATTTATTGGTTGTCACGGTGTCACGCCCGATGTTCCGATCACAATAACAGTAGCAATCCCTTGTTAAGGGACCCCATTTATGACTTCTAGCTTTATTCCAAATAAACAAAGGTTATTTGAAATTGAACTTTTTATTATCCAATTTAAATTTAAATTTATTTTAGATTTATGTTTATTCATTAAGGGTGCGAAAGTAAATTAAACACGGTTCGTGTTTTATTTTTGTGACTAATTGCAACTGAATTTTATGTTTAGTTAGTTCTTAAGTAATTATTTGAGTTTTAAGCGGTGGAATTAGAAACGTAGGTCATAAAGTGAACTCCTTTGTAAAAGTAATAAAACTTTAAAGAAGTAATTAAGTCATTTTCATTAAAATAGGGACAATAAATACAAATGCTTTTACACCTATTATATCTCTTCTATCTCTTTTCTCGATTTCTTTTCAAAGTATCATTGTAGACCTACTATCACTACACCTTATAAAACAAAATCCCCCGCCGCGTCTGTCTGTTTGTGTGTTTGTTCGCGATAAACTCAAAAACTACTGAACGGATTTTTATGCGCTTTTCACCTATCAATAGAGGGATTCTTGAGGAAGGCTAAGGGTCGCTAGTAGACCTATAAGTCCATTTTAACAAGCTTTTATGTCTGTCGTAAGAAAAGTACAGTCAGCGATAAAAGCTTGCACCAAAAATGAAATTTTTGCCAAAAACTTATATAGGTAATGTGAATAGGGTTGTAGTTATTCTGAACCAGCCTAAGGTGTCGGTGGTTTCAAGGTTGTCCATTAATTACTAGATAACTGGTATGTCTATTACAAGACTTTTTATAGGGTGACGCTCTAAAATAAATAAACAAATAGGTACTAAAGTTAACATAAACGCCACAACTTACAAACGAAGACGTTTATTTGCCTTCCCGTAGACGGATTAAAAGCCTGTCTGACAGCTGTTTGGATCGCTTAATCCACATTTATCCACGTGATAAAATAACTGTCACTTTTTAACATCATGGGATAGAAAGTGACGGACACCGTTTTATCACGCTGTCACGTAGGTAGATAAAAACGACCATCATGTCCGTACAGTCTACCCGTAGTCTTATCTACTTATAGGCATAGGTACATCTTATAAAACAAAGTCCCCCGCCGCGTCTGTATGTAACTATGTATGTTCGCGATAAACTCAAAAACCGGCCAAATGCGAGTCGGACACGCGCACGAAGGGTTCCGTACCAGTATATTCAGTAATGTCTTGAACATTTACTCGTATTCATGTGATGACAAGCTCGGAGTGTGGTATCAAATGAAAGGACTTTGTGAGTATTATACAAATATATTTTTACATAGGTACTATACAGGGTTACTTTTTTACCAGTACAATAAATCAACATACGTAATCGTTGCCAAAAATAAAAAATACCAGCATTCTTTGTTACTACTATTTGGGAACAAAAAACAAAAATACCAATGCCCGAACTTATCCGCTAAAGTACTAGAAAATGTGAATGCCTTGTACGCATCAATTAGCAAACGCAAGAACTGGCAACTGTTTGTTTACGTCATCGCGTGCGATTTAGCGAGCGGCTTAGTGCAACCAGAAGTTACTAAATTGGTGAAGGATAAATTAATTGATGCGAAATAAAGAAAAAATTTTTTTTATTTGTGCAATGTGATCTATTATCGATACCAATGATGTGGTAAAATTTATTGTACCGGTAATAAAGTAACCCTGTATAATTTTTACTACTTGGTCTTACTAATTATTAGAAAACGTAAGACAAAAAATACCAATCTACTGCGAGTTTGTTAGATATTGCACAACCATTTATTAAATTTCAACAACAATGTAATAAAACCTCATTTCCTCATCGTTTCCGTACTTCCGAGCCGTGACATATTAAATCGGAACTTACCAAACTATGTAAATATTTAATATAATGGCCGTAGTTTAACGTATGGATTCCCGCCCACTTTATCTTTGACGTAGTCTGTAAATAGGTACCTATTTACAGACTACGTCAAAGATAAAGTTTACACAGCCTTATTGCTAAGAAATAGAGTTGAAAATTGCTCACACATTTATATGACGTAGTCGGTACTTCATTTTATTTAAAAATCTACCCGGCCTACTTCTGCTTATAAATTGTATAATACGCTAAACGTAAACGGTCAATATCGTCAACGGTAATAGTAACGGAAGAAATAACTCTCCAGTTTTTGTATGACTGAGGATAAACATCCAAACATTTACACACCCAAACATACATACTTACACATTCATAATGGCAGGATTATACAGGGTGGCATTAAAATAACTGCATTCCCCTTGCCAAGGAGGTTTTGGGATTTTGCTGAGCAATTTTTACTATGGGTCCATTTTCTATGGGAGGGTAATTTTTGCTCAGTATAATCCCAAAACTTTTTAATAACAACAGTTATTTTTTAGTCACCGTGTATATTTTAAACACTCACATAGTTAATACTTATTCACTCTACAAGTGCATAAAAACGTGTATCTATTTTTGTTATAAAATATAACAGATGCGCTGACTGCCTCATATCCATTAACAAACATACAACATCAAATACGTCATTGCCGAATGCCGTAAGATAGTAAAACGTGATGAAAGTTATATATATCAAGTATTTAAGTTTATATTTGAGTTAAGATTGAGTTCAGAAATATCGTAGACGCAATGATTGCTTCAATCCTATAAACATAAACTAACTATGCAGGGTTAGCCAAATGGGATAGTGTTTAGAGAAAACAGGAACAATAAGATAGCTCTTGTTCGTAAAATAGATACCTTAGGTATTTTAAACAACAAAAAATATTTTGTATATTATAATCTGCTGCCACTACGAAAAGGTTGAAGAAATTTTGCAGTTCACACAGTCCACTGTTCATAGAAACTAATTTCCTAAAAAAATATGACTGTTTAAGATGATATTATTGGATAGCTATAAAATGACTACTGATTTTTACACATTGTACCTGGACTTATTCCCGACTAATAATTAGAATATGCGGATTTTTCCAAAATCAGTGAACACAATTTTTACTATGCCTAATTAAGCCTTGAGCTCCTAAAAATAGTTCCTAATTTTCCTTCTCTGTTTCAATTGGATGAAACACCCTGTATAAATATATACCTGCACAAACGTTTACCAAGACAATGGCGTAATACGCGTTTAAAATATCTCGGCAATAAATAATTTAGCGAGAGCATTGAGGTAGGTATTAACAAGGAGGCCAATTCTATTGTAAGAATTTGATATGGATTTCATATTTTGATACGACCTCGAGTTCACGCACCAATCACCGCTACGCTTTCTCTGATTGGTGCTTACAAAATGCAATCAGGGGCTCTAGTCAAAATGACAAACGTTGATAAAAATATCGGCCAAGTGTGAGTACTTTTTACAAGCTTTTATTTACTTTCACCTGACTGTTGTCTGTCTGTAATCAAATCTTGCAAGTTAAATTTGATCCATTTCCCGGTGTCCGATTGAGTTGAAATTTTGCATACATACGTAAGTCGGGTGACAATGCAATATTATGGTGTCATCGAGCTGATCTGATGATGGAGAACGGATAGGAACTCTGTGATAAAACAACGAAACCTAATTGTGTTTGGGGTTTTTAAAATTGTCTTGATGAGTATTAGTTGCCTGTGGAAAGAAAAGTACAGTCCGCGATAAAAGCTTGTAACAAAAATGAAATTTTTGCCAAAAACTTAAACTAAACGAAAACCATTTCCAATTGAAAAATTAGAATTGGCCTCGTGTAAGAGTTATTGGCTCCCGATTGGGAATATTATTGGCTTACCAATTACATGAGAACATTTTGATTTATCAGCTTTCTTTGTTTATCTCTGATGGTTTTTTTTTTAAGTTTTGATGGAAAGTAAGAAAGATTTAAGTAAGTAAGTATCTAGGTATAAAGTTTTTTGTGATGTCCCACGGATAAAGGTACCTTATGGCGCTTGGCGCGTACGCTATTATTAACGCCGCTCCAATATTATTGCGGCGCTATGCGACGTAAGCGCCAGCCGCCATAAGGTACCTTTTTCCGTGGAACGTCACATTTTAAATAAAATATTCCTACTAACACCTGCAGATATTAGTAGGAATTATTACCTTAGGTATTATTGATAGGTACGGTCAGCCAAGAAAGTGGTCTACCACTTTTCGACTCTATCAATCAGATAATAGAGTCGAAAAGTGTTAGACCACTTTCTTGGCTGATTGCACGATGGAAGTGAAACGAATTATTCTTCTTTTTTATAGTATTATGATTAAATAAATATAAAAATAACGAATATCTAATTTTTTAACAGAATTTTCAAAAATCAATAAAATAATGCTTTTTTACTATGCGAGTATTTACTAAAACGAGTAAGACCCATTTTAGTAAATAATAATGAGTAGAAATCGTGAATGTTTAAATCAATATTTACCTTTAAATAGTACTTCAATTATAGTCTGTATCTTTAGGTATTTAAAAAAGAGTAAACAAAGTCTACCCTCAAATGGCTCCTTAAGGCAGTTGAGGGTAGATGGAAACATTACATGATCAAAATAATGGGTCAAACAGAAAACTGTGTTACGTCTTTCCTGTAGACATACACAATAGTTAAGGGCTATAAAGGTTAATTTTCTTATTTAACCCTTATCCACGTGAAAAGGTCCTCCTTTTATTTAGAGAACTATGATAAAATCATTACTTACATGCCCACAAGCTGTTAACTATTGCCCACAGGAGAGAAACCTAGTATCTTCGCGCGAAATGTACATTTTTCTTGTGTATGTCTACAGGAAAGACGTAACACGGTTTGCTGTTTGACCCTAAAGTATGTTAAAGTCAAGTCGTTCAGTGTCTGAAGCAGGTGGTTTTGTATTTGGTTGATTATCCAATAAATGTTATAACTCCCCGAAAATTTACAAATTTTTTGTTTACTTACTTTTATTTAAATACCTAAAGATTAAAGATACATATAGCTTCACTAACGAGACTGACGGTTGCTAATACCTTCGATTTATGTCTCGTAATCTTCAATTACGCGGAACTAATATGGTATTGATATTATATTCCGTATTAACCCTTTGTGCGGATCTCAGCAACCCTAGATTGTGACAGAATAAGGAACAGAAGGCCTACCGCGAACCACGTTCGATGTGTTGCCTCTCTGTCGAACTTGTATTCGTAGGTAAGTGTGACAGGGAGGTAACACGTCGAACGTGGTTCGCGGTAGGCCCTTAGTATTTCTACTGTTCTATTTTTCATCACACTCACTAGGAGATGCGGTGCATAAATCCTAAATTTCATGTAATGTAAGTATGAGCCTAGCACACGTTTTATTTCCCTTTTTTTCTTGATAAATGTGATGAAAAGCATTGTGTGTGCCACGGGCGGTACAGGAAATATGAACTCGTGTTGATTAAGCCCTCGCCTTGGGCTTCGGTCTTCAATTCACACTCGTTCGTGAATTCTTGTTTACCGCCCTTAATACACAATATGCTAGGTACGTGAAATTCAAAGATCTTCTGGATATAGGTTTTGTATTTATTCTAATTTAATTATGAAAGCTTCAAATTTTAAATACGTAATATCCATGTTATCGATGGTTATTAGTACAACACGCTGTCATATTCTTATTCTTGACATTTCGAGTCGGAAAACCATTTTCTGATAGTAAAACATCTTATATTGTTTTCACTTTAAAAAAAAAAAAAACCTTTATGTTTTATCTGTCGTGGCATCACCGAATGGGCCCTACGGAACACCAGCGCTGGCTTAATGAATAAGCTTATGCTGAGATGGGTCCATTTCGTGATGCGCACCTAATAATCTTATTATTTCTCTGTTCTTGTTGTCTGTACATGTTTGTACATGTTTTATATCTATCACGAATAAAAGTTTTTTATCTTAAAATAAGTTAGTTGCTTACAGTGTAAAAAATAATTATGATTTATCGATTTACGTAGGCAGCTACATAATAAATAGATAGGTAACAGTGAAGATCGTTAAGTACTAAATAAATAGACTTCAAATGTAGGTAATAAGTAACTCCTGCTAATGTAGGTAAAAACGACAGGTTTCCGAAAATCGTTAACCCCTCATTACAATTAATGGCTCCACCTGTAAAGTTCACAAACACAGCCAAGCCGTTTAAAACTAACTCACCTTTCCACAGACTAAATACCAGGTTGCTCACCCACAAGTACACACTCGCGAACACTTCAAAAAACTTACTTAACACACCGAATCGACAGGCGAACGACGCACGCTCACACACATCAGTAGCCCATAAGTTTCCACTACACAATCACAAGTTAATTAAAGTATAATTTTTAAGTATAATAGATTTTCGTGTGGAAATAGGCTGTAACCTTAAGAATATCGGTCGGGGTTTTAATTATTCACGACGCGGCGACGGGAGGGCGACACGCGTGCTCGCCACGACACACAGCGAGAGACTGAAATTGCCTGAACAAGTGAGGCAGTCTACTTGTCTCGTCGACGCAATTGCCTGAACACTCTTCAACGTTATTGCGACTGGTTAAGGTCTAAAATTGGTCAGTTATACGATGTTAGTACACGATTCAGGTAATCGTAAGTAAAGTGATGAAACAATAGTCTTGAGCTTTAGTTTACAGAAAGCTTTTACTACGAGTACCTTGATTTTCTCATGTAAAGCTACATTATGTGGAAAATAGATTTCTCCAGCTATCTACAGCGAGTACAGTTAGCATCACAAATAGTGGATCAGACTACACGTCAAAAGTACCTGCCATTCTCTAATATCTTACCAAAAAGTGATATGTCTGTATGTGTAGAAACATTATATTGTAACAGATATTCTTGAACGCAAACTGTAGATATATAGTATTTATTTGGAAAGAATTCCAGATTGGCAAACACTTTTGGTGCATTGTTTTATCCACAATCGATAGTAGTGCCCTCTACTAGGACTTTTATCTGCTACATTAAGGATACAAATTAGTACCTAATTAATTACAACTAATGGTAACATTCCATTTCTAACCGCAGCTGCACTACCGGTACTGAACGCGTCGCTGTCATTGTCAATTTCCATAGTAAAATGAACAGTATTGCAGCTGTCGTTGGAAATGGACTGTCACCGTAACAGTGACATTCCATTTCCAACTGCAGCTGCAATACTGTTCATTTTCTATGGAAATTGACAATGACAGCGACGCGTTTCCATAGTAAAATGAACAGTATTGCAGCTGTCGTTGGAAATGGACTGTCACCGTAATAGTAAAATGTCAAGTAACTATAAATGACAAATAACATTACGATACCTTTTGACTAAATTGATTTCCAGTTGAACCTCAAAATGACGAAGTCGCCTCTAGAATATTTTTTGTCTTTTGCGCATTTATTTTGTTTAAAGTGTATTTATTTTGTTTTGATGAAGTGTCCAATCAATGACGAATTAGCCTCAGAACGCGTTTAACCATTCTTTAATCGATACCCGGCAATCCATCGTTGCTATTTGTAAAGGCCAGCTATCACTTTTTACTAAAAGCAACTGTTCTACTGAACAACGCCATGGCCATGTCATGGCATGCCATGACGAGCTACGAGCACACTTAAGACGTTCGCGAAAACATTTTAAATTTTATATCAATAGAAAATTGAGTATTTTTGATCATTGAATAATTTTACGGTTTAGACTCAATTGTTTTTAGTCACTCGCGCGACACGTTTCACACATTGTTGTTGTTGTGGTCGCGCGAGTGACAAAAAACAAGTGAATCTAAACCGTAAAATTATTCAATGTTAGTATGTCTCACAACAGTTTAAATTCGATTTTTGATCATCATTATGTTTACTTATTTAAGATTTAAATATGTACTTACCTACTTAAGCAAAGGACGATTTCTTAATTAGTAGATGTGCCTATTATTTGGCATTACTAAATCTTTTTGGTAGCTACTTAAATTCAATATTTCAGTGCAATATAGTAGTAAAAGATTCTTTCTAAAGAAGAACAACGGGCTCGCAGACAATAAAATGGAAACAATGGATTACTTTTTGCTCAAGAATTCAAAACTAGCAGCGCCTTACTTTCGACAAAATGTTAATCTGAAAATAGGACAAGCTTTGAAATGGAGAAATGAGCGAGATTCCTCGTTACTTTGGTAGCTTTTGACACCATATTCTGAGCAGTATACAGGGCCAGACAGCCTGGAAAAGCTCATATTACTGGCCACATGGCAAGGAAGCGTAGGGACGTATGGCCACGCGTTGGGCGGACAGAATAACGTCAGAGACAAACGCCATATTCAAAATAATACAAATGCAAAATTATTTATTTGCATGTGATTTACACACATAGCTTTAGATTTAGCACATACACAACAATAAACATACAAGAATTACACATAAACACACCGTATACACATTAAAATTGACAAATAGATATACAGTGATAGCCAAACTCTTAATTTTTGCTATCACTGTATCACACTTGTAGGGGAATGTAGTCCCTCACAGGGGAGCATTATGGGACAGTCTGGTTTTTCCGCTATCATTCTCAAGATGGTGTTGGGACTGTCCCGTACCCGCAGCCAGGCAGCATGCTCTGAGCCCAGGACAGAGCGACCTGGAAAGCACCGGTGAAGAGTGTCCACATTCGTCACGATCCTCAGCCATAAGGATACGACAAGGAAGAAGAAGACACCATATTAAAGTCTGGGGTATAGAGCATGTATGTTTGCCATATGGAAAGAACTACCTTGAACCAACTCGATATAAAAATAAATTCGGTAAAACCCTTGGAATCCAACGTCACCATTCGATTCAAGATTTGCCGTTTTACGTCACAACCAAACTCAAAAATGGAAAGCCTACGTCAACTGAAGCCTTCGTCGAAGGGCTGAAATATTCAATTTTTATTTACGCTTCACCTAACGTGTTCGTTGACATAGACACGTCCTCGTCCCATTTACACCGATGTAATGTGAAATGCTACAAACATTTAACTTGTGTACCGAACTTAGGTTGTTTAGGAGCCAAGAATGTATGTTCGCTGTGCGTTACTGAACGCCAAGTGAGCGCATGGGTGATTAATTTTGCATGGTGTTTAGCTGGCTTCTACCTTCGTTGTAGGTATAACCTAAATGAATGGGTCGGCAGTTTCGTATGAGCAAATTGAAATGTAAGGTTGTTGCCTGAAATGTAAAAGACTAATATAGCTGTAAGTACATTAATGATTACCGTTAGGTTAGCGTATGGGTTGGGTTTGAAATTGTGATATTAAAAAATTAAAATCATTTGCACCGGACTGTCGCTCACCGTCGTTAAAGATTGTAGTTTCATAGTTTGATTGTGTTGACGATGACGTTGACAAGACCGTGAAAACACTGTTTATATAATTTACAAACGTAGACGTTTTGTAGACATGAAGTAATGTAGACACGCCAATCAGTCACATGCTTAGAGCATTTAATAACTGGAGACGCCTTAGCTGTCATTTTCTGTACAAAACACCCTGCCGATTTTTGCGTGCCACTCACGTCAAATTATGACTATTGGAACACAAATAGCCATGTCAGATAAACTTCAGTCCATACAAAAGTTTACATAATGTGCAAGGTTTTCGGCAGAGGGGTAAGCTCTTAAAAGCAACTCCGGTTATTAAATGCTCTAAGAGAAATGTAGACACGCCAATCAGTCACATGACTTAAAAAACCGCAGCTGTACACGCATCTAGAAAAGAATAAAGTTTACGCAAGTCACTCAATAAAGCTATGTTTACACGGGCGTCGGTCTGTTTGCGATAATGTACAATTTACTGCTGCAACGGGATCCATGTTTATTTTGCGCAGCGTTTTGTTGATTGAGGAAGACGGATTTCATAGTATTTGCGATACGGTGTTTGAAAACACTGATTGTGGATGCAACTGTGAAATTCGAAGAAAGTTTTATTTAGGATGATTTACTTGTAAACTGAAATATTACATATACAAAAAACAAATACAAAATCCTTTATTTCTTTTAAATACACGTGGCCATGGTTTAGGGGATGGAGCCGCCCGGTAAGCAAAGAATTGCCTGTGTTGGGAGGCACCGCTCTTCCCTACGTTAACAACAAACTTTTTATCTAAACATAAATACCTAAAATATAATTTCTAAAACTAAAATAACAACAATGACCATTTTTAGCTTACACGTTAGACGCTTATAATTAGGTGTTAAATTTTAACAGATTTATTTTATTGTAAGTAGCTTAAATATAATAATAAATGTAAATGCATGAAAAACGCTCGCGCGTGTGCGTGTGCGTGTGTGTGTGTGTGTGTGTGTGTGTGTGTGTGTATGTCATATACCTTGTAAAGAAAAGTAACCAAGCCCTCCAGTAACAGAGGTTGGATTCGAGTTGGCGTCTTAAGCTCAAGCATCACTCTGAGGTGTTGCCAACTCGGATTTTGAAAAAATGATAGACTAATGTCTAGATTATGCCAAAATTATGCCAAAGTTTTTTGAAACATGCTAAGAAAATGCCAAAATGTCACATGAAATTAGACACTTTAAAACACACACATTTTTAAAATTTGCCGCCTTTTTCTACTGACAAGATCTGCTTGACCAACTTTATATACCTAGTCCGTCGACGTCCATCCGTCCACAAAAGTCAAAATTCATATGAAAATATGAACGCGCATATATTTGCTGCCAAGTTGGTGTAAACTTGGCTTAGACTAAATTATGCTAAAAAATATGCCAGATGCTAAATGGAAAATTTTGGTGCCAAAGCCAGTGAAAATATGCCAGATCTGGCATAATTTATGCCAAGTTGGCAACACTGTCACTCACGACCGGGCTGTGTGCGGGCCAGAGCTTCCGGCGTATTGCTTTCTATGTTTTCAAAAAAAAAACCCTCCAAGACTATCCATACAAGTAGGTAAATTAATCCTCCTGCCCCTATGAGAATTTTCGTGTCACTTGCGGACAGCGATCAATTTACAATTTAATGTAATTGCAGTATTCTTCCTAGTCGAATCCTCATGTCTGAGGGTCGTGACCACCATAAGTCGCTCTGTGCTGTAGTGCTCTCCATCCTGGCCGATTCATTGCCTTCCTTAAGGAACCCTGGAACCCCTCGCGCGTAACCTCTTGAATGGCGTTGAACCAGCGTGTGGGTATCCCTGTTTTCGATGGCCTTCAACAGGCCTTTTCCAGGCTATCAGGTTCACGCCGGGCCAATTGCAGTATAAATCGGGGGGCACGGCAGTGCCCCCGCCAAGTCGAGCGCGAAGCAAACACTGCCGTACCATCCTTTACTGGAACCATTTCGCCGCATTTTCAGGACCCTATTTGAGAACCTCTGGATAAGACCAGAACGCAGAAATTTTGGTCATCCAGTAAGCTATAATCACATACTTAAAATCCAAAATTTCAAGTTTGTAGGTCATTTACTTCCGAAGTTAAGCGAAAGCAAAGTTTCGCATTTGGGGCATTTCACGCCAAGCGGGCAGCGAAAAAAGTGTCAGGTCATAGAATTTGCTGAAATTTGGAATAATTATACTACTCGATATTCTAAAAATACGCATTCTTTTATTTTTTTTTTATTTGGCACCGTTTCCGGTTTGGAGGCATTTAAAAAATGGACGAAAATTGAGGAGAGCATTTTACAAAAGCTGATGCAGCTATTATTTAATAAACTGAAAAATAAGTTTAATATTGGTTTGTATACAATTTTAATTGCTTTATCTTGCAGTTATAACAATTTTGATATTTTTTAATTTTTTCATACAAAAAACCGGAAATGAAAATTTTAAGTCAAATTTATATAAAGTTCGGTATTTTTGAAATTTTTTATTTTTGCCTCAAAATGTAGCTTATAGTCCATCAAAAATACATGGAAAGTTTGAGAGTGGGATCTGCATTAGTTTCGGAGATACATGAACTAAAGTGCAAACGTGCCGGTCTGAGCGTCGTACTGGCGATTCCTTAGTTACCCAGTCAAATAAAGGTTTTGACCCTGGAATGACAAATAATAAGCTGGAAACTCGTATAACTACACCTTCGTTTCGGCGGTCTTTAAATTACGATAAAAGTCATAGAAAACCTCGTGTTCGCACCGGAGTTTATTCAAGGTCAAAGGTCACAAAAATTGCTTTATCACGAATATCAAGGTTTCTATAGCTCCAATTATGTTTTTATATAAATGAAAATTGTAGAGCATACAATTTGTGACAAGTCATATTTCGGGCATTTTTTCAGATCCTCAACCGTTTTGTAGGAATTGTCGGATATAGACGGCATAGAACGCGTAGCGGTCAGCCATACGCTCCGTAATGCAAGTTTACCGTGAATTCCGGTGAATAACAACTTCTATGAAGTTATTTATTTCATAAGATGCTATTTACGGATCATACGCTGATTTTAGAACAAAAGTTGTCTCTTCTGTGGACAATAGTTAACAGCTTTTGTGCATTTATGCATTCATTTTATGAAATAGGCTAATATGTAAAAGAAGTACCCCTTCATTAGGATTAATTAGAAAATTAGGGTTTGTTGCCTCTAGTGTCCACAGAAAAGAGGTAAAGTTGAAGTACAAATAATACAAGTTAACATTTCCACAATATTTTATTTAACTGGCGATGGAAATATGTATCTTTTCGATCTGTCTTCAACATTTGCAAACGTTGACTATTTGTTGGTTTTACATTGAGTTAAAATTTGGCATATTTATGAAAAACCAATGACAATGCAATATTTTAATGACATTACTACATAAGTTAAAATAAAGTCGCTTCCCGTTGTTTGTCCCTGTGTATTTTAAATAGACAGAGTGATTCAAGAGGACGGTTTATGTATAATTTTATTAACCCGTGCGAAGCTGGTCGTTTTTAATGTATAAATAAGAATATATAATGACATCAGCCCATCATCATGGCCATAAAATATATTCGCAGAATTGAGCAGATAACTGAAAAAAAGTACAGTCCGCGATAAAAGCTTCATCAAAATCAAATCAAATCACACAAGCTGTTAACTATTGTCCACAGGAGAGACAACTTTTGTTCTTAAATCAGCGTATGATCCGTAAATAGCATCTTATGAAATAAATAACTTTATAGAAGTTATTATTAACCGGAATTCACGGTGAACTTGCATTACGGAGCGTATGGCTGACCGCTACGCGTTTTGCGCCGTCTATATCCGAATTATCCGACAATTCCTACAAAACGGTTGAGGATCGGGAAAAATTGTATGCTCTACAATCTTCATTTATATGTAAACATCGTTGGAGGTATAGAAACCTTGATATTCGTGATAAAGCAATTTTTGTGACCTTTGACCTTGAATAAACTCCGGCGCGAACACGAGGTTTTCTATGACTTTTATCGTAACTTAAAGACCGCCGAAACGAAGGTGTGGTTATACGAGTTTCCAGCTTATTATTTGTCATTCCAGGGACAAAACCTTTATTTGACTGGGTAACTAAGGAATCGCCAGTACGACGCTCAGACCGGCACGTTTGCACTTTAGTTCATGTATCTCCGAAACTAATGCAGATCCCACTCTCAAACTTTCCATGTATTTTTGATGGACTATAAGCTACATTTTGAGGCAAAAATAAAAAATTTCAAAAATACCGAACTTTATATAAATTTGACTTGAAATTTTCATTTCCGGTTTTTTGTATGAAAAAATTAAAAAATATCAAAATTGTTATAACTGCAAGATAAAGCAATTAAAATTGTATACAAACCAATATTAAACTTATTTTTCAGTTTATTAAATAATAGCTGCATCAGCTTTTGTAAAATGCTCTCCTCAATTTTCGTCCATTTTTTAAATGCTTCCAAACCGGAAACGGTGCCAAATAAAAAAAAAATAAAAGAATGCGTATTTTTAGAATATCGAGTAGTATAATTATTCCAAATTTCAGCAAATTCTATGACCTGACACTTTTTTCGCTGCCCGCTTGGCGTGAAATGCCCCATTTATGAAACTCACTCATGATCATCAGAATAGAACTAGTACTTCCCATAAACTCAGAGAGCTGAAATTTGGTACAGAGTTAGGGTTTAATGGCCACATAAAGGGAAAACCTAAAAATATTGCAATATCAGTCACGTTTTAAAGATCTAAGAACTGCATAAGTAAGTTTGTAATCCCATATAAATATATGATATTACAAAGTTACTGTTGCAGTTCCTACAAATAGTAGGTAAAGTAAAGGTACACTACGATGTACGATGTGAGTATGAAAGAAGATATGTTTAGTTATGATATGTGTATACATAGTATGGGTATGAGTACCCGAAAAGAAGGACTGCCTACAAAAAGAGATGAGATCCCATCAAAAACATTACATGTAAAAAGGTGCAAGTCTCGCAACGCTTTTACTACAAAAAAGTTTTGAGATGTAATGTGAAACCAAGTCGATTATTTTAATCAGTGCCAGGGGGTGTTAAAACCGTATCAATAAGATATCTTTAATTTGTAATACGTATGTAATGACTTGGCCATCGCACGGCTGCATAATGACAAAAGGATCATCGTCACCTATTAAAAATAATTCTAATTGAACATAACGCTAGCGCTAATTGCAGTTTGAGCATTACACATATTTACGAGTACGGTACGAGTAAAGCATTATGTGCGATTGCCAAGTCATTATATGATGATTAGTGACGGATTACTGATTATTATTTAATTATTAGATTTAATGAATGGGCAATACGAAAAACTGTTGCTACTGTACAAGAATCAGAACCGGAAAAAAAGAAAAGAAAGATTTGTAATAATAAAAAAACTACTCCTAAAAAGAAAAAAATGTGTTAAATAAGAAAATCTAATCAAATAAATCAATATGCCCACGTTTCTACAAAAAGAAGTGAAATCCCACCAAAAACATTCTGTAAAAAACTAGCCAAGTCTCGATGGAGCTGCTTGTTTATCTCTAAAAAGTAATGAAATCTAGACAAAGTCGTGCCAAGTCTAAGGTTCCTTACTGCGATTTCTTTATTATTATAGTTAATGTTGTGTGACTTGGCCGTTGAAGGGTACACAAGGGTACAAAACCAGGTGCTCCATGACACCATTGCACCAATCTGTCGCCAGAACCGCTACCCATTGACGATGGAAAATTGCCACTTGGAAAACGTTGATTCAATAACCAGTCAATTGTAGGCTTGATAAAGCTGCGTATTTCAATAATACTTATGTATGGGCGAGCCTGAAACAAACACTTCTTTTTGGTGCAATGGCAGATTGGTGCAATGGTGTCATGGAGCACCTGGTTTTGTACCCTTGTGTACCCTTCTACGGCCAAGTCACACAACATTAACTATAATAATAAAGAAATCGCAGTAAGGAACCTTAGACTTGGCACGACTTTGTCTAGATTTCATTACTTTTTAGAGATAAACAAGCAGCTCCATCGAGACTTGGCTAGTTTTTTACAGAATGTTTTTGGTGGGATTACACTGTCTCATTAATGTTGCAGGCGGGTCAGCAGAACACCGACCCCCATTTGTTACAACAGCAACACTCCTTTACTTATTAAGTAATACTCGTAGCTATTAATCTTGATGCAAGTCTATTCATTCACTTTTCATTTCTTATGCTCTGAAAGTGGGTCATTCTATATCTAGAAAGCGGGTTGAAAGTGATTTCGGCTCTGGGGAGTTATTTCATTTCACGGTAGGTACATTTATTTTTAACAATTAGCAATGAGTATTCTTCGTTGGCTCGTTGGGTGGATGACATCGGGTCACGGGTCATTTCTGGATGAGATTAGTTAGCTGAGGACCGGGACAAGTGGCGTACTAGAAGAGAGGCCTATGCTCAGCAGTGGGCGGGAAAGGGCTGATAATATGTTGATTCTTCTCCAAAAATGAACTATTGGTTTACTCCGTTCGAGCACCAAAATACGAAACAAAATAATCAAGGATCCACCGCCGTCTTGGTTATATTATATATATTATAATACACCTTATTCCTGTTTCAGACCACCATCAAAAGGGTACGGATGCCAATAATTTACTATTACCCAATCGATACCATTTATTCCCATTCTATCTTCGAATTAAACCTACCTACTGTAATTAGCCGCTACCAAGAAAAACCCAATACATTGGGTCAAGGCAATACTACCACCGTCGACATTGTTAACTGACCTTTTGTAACCTTTATTACAAGGATATAAGAGCTATTTATGGCTAAGAATGGGTTTCCTGTGATATCGGGTTTCATAATAAATTCCATTATTTCCTCCCACGTTTGTTTTGTCGGTTTTGGAAGCGGTGTTCTCATTGAAAAGGAATTTTTAATACAGTTGCTCAAAAAGTGCTACTTTACGTAGCTGTTTAGCGTGCGGAAAGTTGGTTATCTCGAACTAGTGCTTTTTACTTTTCCAATTTTTTTAAATTTATACTTGTTCCAATTCACGACTACTTATTGATGAGTGTTAATATTAGTTTCCTTTAAACGTCGTAATCAGCATAAAAACCTACTGTTAATGTAAGAATACGAAAAATATTACATATTTCATATTTAATTACTTACCTCTTCATCATTATAACACGTTTATTTTTTAATATTCAATATTGAAAATTCCGTTCTTAATAAGTTGACTGAATGGAACGGAATAGCTGCCAAACGCCCATAGATATAATATACTTAAAGACGACGTCTAACCGAGCTGTCACTGTTACCACTTTTGTTTAGTGTACGATTAACAATGTTTTTCTTATTTTTTCGCAACTGTATTAAAAAACGTCGTTCGATACACGTGCGGAAATGTCATTCTTCACTCGTCCCGAGTCTTGCCACTCGCCAGCGGCTCGTGGCAAGATATCTCGGTACTCGTGAAGTAATGACATACCTTCCGCACTAGCATCGAAATGTACTATTACAGTACATATGGTCCTATTTTCCCGCACTAGTGCGTAAAATAGCACTTTTCGTGCGTATATCAAAAGTTTAAAGGGCCATAAATATATCCTGTAAAACGTTGTATGATAGGTACACGTGCGAATAGGTAATTCGCAACTCGTGTCGATTTAAAACACTCCCTTCGGTCGTTCCTCTTTTCCGCACTTGTATCGTATATAACTATAGTTTAATTTGAGTAAAACATCTGTAAGCTGAAGCAAGGAATTTGATACCGTATTTGACACGATACTCGATAAAGTAATGAAAGTTGCCTACCATTTTTTCTAATACCAGAGAGTATATCTGTCGGCGGCCGATCGTAAGATCAGGCATATCGTGAAATTCCTATCGTGAAACGTGAAAATCTTTGACTCGTTCCCTAAGTCGACGGAGCCCCGCTACGCGGGGCTCCTATTTCTGGGCAGTTTTCCCTTCGGGCATCTGAAGCAACCTAACGAACCTATCCTTCGGGATCTTTGGGATATGACCGTCCAGGAAATGTCAGGATTTTTAAGGTGATGTTTGTTTGTGATGTCCATTTTTAGGGTTCCGTAGCCAAATGGCAAAAAACGGAACCCTTATAGATTCGTCATGTCTGTCTGTCTGTCTGTCTGTCTGTCTGTCCGTCCGTATGTCACAGCCACTTTGTTCCGAAACTATAAGCACTATACTGTTGAAACTTGGTAAGTAGATGTATTCTGTGAACCGCATTAAGATTTCATACAAAAATAGAAAAAAAACAATAAATTTTTAGGGTTCCCCATACATAGAACTGAAACTCAAAATTTTTTTTTTCATCAAACCCATACGTGTGGGGTATCTATGGATAGGTCTTCAAAAATGATATTGAGGTTTCTAATATTATTTTCTTCTAAACTGAATAGTTTGCGCGAGAGACACTTCCAAAGTTGTAAAATGTGTGTCCCCCCCCCCCCTGTAACTTCTAAAATAAGAGTATGATAAAACTAAAAAAAATATATGATGTACATTACCATGCAAACTTCCACCGAAAATTGGTTTGAACAAGATTTGGTAAGTAGTTTTTTTTTAATACGTCATAAACCGTAAACAGCAATTTTATTGTGTTACTTGCTGTTACGGAACCCTTCATGGGCGAGTCCGACTCGCACTTGGCCGCTTTTTTTTCTAATGGCAACCCCATACTTAGAAAAATAATACACATGGATAAAAGTAAAAATGTTTTATTTAGGTACATTGAGAGGTCCCACGGCTACTGTTCATTGGTTATGCGCGACTGAAAAAAATAAATAAAAACAATTAAAATATCGGGTCACTAGTTTATACGCTAATCTGGAATAGGTACTCAAAATTAGAATAGGTACACACTTCTAAAATCATTCTATTTGCTTTGCCTTAAGGATGACCAACGCTAGAACGATCTGGGTTCGGGCCGTGGCGTTTCGTCACATTTCGTTTTCTATAGAAAGCATCACGGGATCACCGATGACCCGTCATAGAAAACGAATTGTCGGACGCATTGGCTCAGACTCTGTCAGTTCTAGCGCGAGTCATCCTTTATTCAAATAAAAAATTACTTTTAAGTTACTTACGTTTTCCGTACTTTTAAGACGGCACTAAAATAGTTTGTAACTATTGCCTAATAAAAATAGAGAAGAAATGGAAGCCGAGAGAGGCAAACATGCATGAAGTGAAACAAAAAGTTAACGTAGTGTTGTCGTATCACTGACAAGGAGATGGTTAATGAAAGAAATATGATCATACATACATGGAGATTGTTTTACTGACTAACGACAGGGTACGTGTTTAAATTTCGACTTAATTGGTCCAGTAGTTTCGGAGCAAACAAGCTGTGACTGGCGGACAGACAGACGCACGAGTGATTCTAGGTTATTTTTCCTTTTATGGTATGTAACTTTAAAAGTCCCCAATCCGCATTGGGCTAGCGTGGGGACTATAGCCCAAGCCCTCTCACGCATGAGAGGAGGCCTGTGCTCAGCAGTGGGACGTATATAGGCTGAAATGATGAACTTTAAAAACCTCATAGAACGTTCATAAGTGACCGTGAAAAGTCTGCAGTGATTTTGATAGCCCACGCAGTGCAAGTATCATTTTAAACGTCAAACTTCTATGAAATTATGACGTATAAATAACACTTACACTGCGTGGGCTATCAAATCCGCTGCAGACTTTTCTTGGTGCGACTATAAGCCTACATGAATAAAGTATATTTTGATTTTTTGACTTTTGAATTAGTTAACTCACTTCACTGCCAACATGTATGGCCAGCATCATGTCCATCTCGTGCGTGCCGACGTAAATATACGCCCGGCCGTCACTGGCCACGGCCACGAGTTTGCCCGAGCAGCGGTTATCCTCTGTCCTGGATCCCGAGATCACGTCGCAGTATATGCCGGGTGGCAAGCATGTCTGTGGAAATTATGATGTCAGAATCAAACCAATAATAATACATTACATCTAGACAAATAGGTAACATAGAAACTAAGTATATTATTAGAAACAAATAATCACTTCGGTGACAGAACATTTTTTGGGAGGGATTTACGCGGAAACACCGATATATTAAAGGTTTTACTCAGTTTGTGAGCGTATGAAATAAGAATATACCTAATGGATGCATCATTTTTTGACCACTTATCTAGTTTTAATACCATTAGGTACTCAACCATTTTAAACAGATTTAAATTATTTAGGTACCTGTATAGTATGGCTCAGATCCCAACTATCGTTGTTGAAAGCGATGAAAGCCCGGTTTCCTCGGCAGAAGGCGATCTGGTTGCTACCGTTGTCCCACCAGTAATTGACGTTGGTTCCGGCGGCGACGTTCCTGAACCCGACCATGTTGTACATCTGACGCCAGCGGTGCTCGCATACCCAGCCGTTTCCACAAGTGCCATCCTAAAACGCACACAAAATACAGTGAAACCTGGATAATTTTAATCTCAAGGAACCGGCAATGTTGTGTCAATTTTTAGGGTTCCGTACCCAAAGGGTAAAACGGGACCCTATTACTAAGACTTTGCTGTCCGTCCGTCCGTCTGTCTGTCACCAGGCTGTATCTCACGAACCGTGATAGACAGTTGAAATTTTCACAGATGATGTATTTCTGTTGCCGCTATAACAACAAATACTAAAAACAGAATAAAATAAAGATTTGAATGGGGCTCCCATACAACAAACGTGATTTTTGACCAAAGTTAAGCAACGTCGGGCGTGGTCAGTACTTGGATGGGTGACCGTTTTTTCATTTAAGCATAGCGGTGAGTGGAAGCGAAGCATGTGAAGCAGTGGTTTTTTCTGCCAGTTTACAAAATTACTATTTATTAAAAATATAGTTGTTCAAAGTGAGACAGAAATCACGAATTTCCACGTACTCTTATCAACAATTGCCTCCTCGGGCTTCTATTCATGATTCGGGTGGCCATTCATTATTTACAATTACTCTCGTAGATATTTTTTTCTTTCGTTGAAACATTTAACTTCGGGTACTTTATTAATTCTAGCTGTATAATTTTCAATCTCTACGTAATTGTCTCTTGTCATGCTATTTGTTATTACATACCTATTTCATACCACAATAATACACCTAATAAGTACATCGTCAAAAACAATTCTTTCTCTTAGTCTACTTTTTTGAGCTAAAAACAAATAGGTAAACCCAACTCACGCTTAACTAGCGAACAAATATTTTAGATCCGCAAGCCTTGTCGACTCAATTAGAAAAATACTTACTGGATTAATGGAAGGTGAAATAATATTCCAATCAGAGTCCGCAGGCGGCCCAATTTCACTATCAGTGAAGTCGAAGCTGCTCATCAGCTGCGGCTCCCCATACGGGTGAGCCAACATGAACGCAGTAGCCCCTTTATACTCTTTAGGTCTTTTATACGTCAGGATTTCACCACCCCCTCCATGGCCTCTTTGATTATCATGGTTGTCAATAAAAACAAGTGAATCTTCGTGTTCAAGAAGGCCCCAAACAGGGCCCCAGCTATCCAACCATCTCAGCTGGTTCAACCCTGTGAATAATCTGCCCAGTTCAAGTCCAAACTTAAACTCAGTTACAGCAGCTAAGCTGGTGTATTCGTATCGTGAAATAGCTTCTCCTCCGAAATCGATGACTTCTTGGTAGATGTAAGGACGAGCTCCTGATGGAAAACCGTGGTCTGTGTTTAAGTCGTGAAGTCCGTCGTAGATAATGCGGAGGTCTTCTGGCCACATATGTTTGGCTGCATCAATTCTGTAACAAAATAATTAATTATGAATACTTAAAGTCAAATTAGTAGATCAGTAATTGATCACTCACGTCACGTTAGAACAGTCTGGATCCAGGTAGAGGTAGGTTTTGTTTTCTAAGATAGATGATCGATGATCACATGGACCCCTATTCGACAAGCGACGTTTGACGTATCGTGTTGATCTCCCGCTGATGTGGGAAAAATCATAAGTTCTCGAATACGTACAATGTCAAAATTTGACATTAACAATCCACAGTTAGGGTGATAAGCAAACCAAACCGAACCACCCTTAGTTTAGAGTTGAGTTTTCGTTGTACCAAATGATATTATCCACCGTTGATGGAATCAACACTCAGTATGCGATAAAATCAACTGTTGATTTGACGTGGATGCGAAATCTGACAGTTGCACATGTCGAATTTGGCCTATGATGTTTTCTATAGCAAACAGACCGTTCTAGCGAGATTCCTCTTTCTTTCATTTTCTTTGCATTCGAAATTTACCTGAACCCAGCAACGCCCAAATCGATAAGTTTGTTCATGAAACCAAGTATCATTTGACGCACATGTTCTGATTTCTGATTCAAATCCTTTAGTCCCACCAACTCGCAATTCCGCACCTGAAATGTAAAATTATTTTATCGTATCACCATGAAGTGTATGATAGGTACAAAATCAATCAATATTAATATTAAAGATAATCTAAGGGATAACACACGCTAATCCGGGCCGAAGCTTCCGGCGCGGCGCTTCATTTTCTATGGAAAGCATCATGTGATCACCGATCAGCCGTCATAGAGAATGACATGTCGGACGCCTCGATCCGGGCCCGGACCGGTCTAGCGTGAGTCATCCTTTGTTGTATGTCCCCCATCGGGGAAATTTAAGTACTTAAACTAATTGAGATAGATTAAGGAATTATGATAAAAAGTAAGTAGATAAAAGTCTAATCATTAATTATTTTTGTTCTTAGCAGACACGTCTGCATGCGATATGACCTTAGAGCATTTAATAACTAGAGTCGTATTTAAGAGCTTACCCCTCTGCCGAAAATCTTGCACAATTGTGGAAACATTTGTATGGACTGACATGGCTATTTGTACGTTACGTACAATTCATGTAGAAATAGCAATACGTTTGACGTCCCCTCCCCCGCAAAAATCGGTGGACTGTTTCGTACAGAAAATGACAGCGATGACGTCTCCAGTTACTAAATACTCTAAGGATATGACAAGTAAAATGAAAAATTCACCCAATCCCCCATTCAAATGGCGATTAGTTCTACGGGCAATGTGCCTCGTTCACTGCCACTTAAATTTAGCGATTCATCTACCCCATACCGTAAAACGGGGTGAGTAGGTTTCGCGGGGAGAGATGGCTTATGAATGGGGAGAGAAGGTTTGAGAGGGGGGTGAGAAGGGATTTTAAGGCTACTGCTACAAAAATAATGTATTCCAATTTAAAATGGGGCTATAGATACGCATAATAAAAAAAAATCGATCCAACAATCCTCCAAAATCACCTTTGTATGAAAAACCCTCTCACCCCAAATACGAGGCACTACAAGGTGAGGTGGGTTTTCCTCTTTATCGTCAAAGTTATGAAATGGAACTACCCAAAATAAAACACAAACTAAAATACAAACGTCCGAACCACTTATTATATACACCATTCAGTTTTCACATGTAAAAATAAAATTTTATCGAGGTTTGAAAGTCAAATTTCACCCAACTCACCCCATTTTACGGTACTGCAATTTTAACCAATGTCTTTGTACTTACTCTATCAGCACAGCACCCATAATCCCACCAATCAATGCCACAAATTGGCCAGTTGAAGTCCTGAGCAGAATACGGTACAGCTGGATAATCCCATTCCTGGAAGGTGGCAGTACTGCCTCCAGTGCCTACGTTGTCTGGAGGCTCGCCTGTCATGTGGTTGATGACAGCGTCGACGTAAATTCTAGAAACAGAAAAACGTTCAGCCTATGAATAACTATTGTAGTTTTATTTAGGGCCACTTGCACCATTCCTCTAACCCAGGGCTAAACCTGGAGTTATTATGGTTACCAATACAATTTAATTGAATTAACGGTTTAACCGGTTAACAACTAGGCCGGCAATCCCTAATTTCCCGGCCTCCGTAGTACAACAATTACCTAAGTGAGCCTCTAGGCGAGATAACGACTCCATAGAGTGACTGGTAGTACAAGGAAGAGTGGAGGGAACCAGATCGCGCGGCAGATCAGCTATGTGCAGGACTGACCAAATAAAATCCACAAAGGGAAACCGCGTATCTGACTGTGCCAGACAGTCTGCCAACAGGGAGAGATGGCGGGAGATCGTGCGAAGAGCTGTGTCCGCCTATACTACTGATGCGGACGCCTCAACGTGACATCTCGCTCTGTCTATGGATACGACAGAGAAGAGAAGAAGAAGTGAGTTAAGACTCACCTTACTCCAGCATTGTTGCATCGGCGGACCATGTCCGAGAATTGCTGCTCGTCACCAGATCGAGTTACTAATTTGTAGGAAATTGGCTGATATCGCTCCCACCAAGGGCGGTTTTGGGCCCAGATTATTACGTTTTCGTTGGGTGGAGAAATCTGAAATTATAATTGCATCATGAGTTTAAAAGTAGGTACCTCATGAATGTGTCCTGCGTGTACCTACTACCTAGTATTAACCTTTGGTAAATCATGGTCATTATCAACTAAAATCATTTATTTACATTATTAATTTTATATTTTATTTATTTTATAGGAAAGCTCCTTTAATTTTTTGTATAATACGTGATATACAGGTTGTAATCGTTAAGAGTGCTATTACATTTCGGGGTTGAGCGAGTTTAGGTATTTTACGCGCTGCGGCAGGCCGTGAGAGCTCAGTATTCCGATCCCTTCTACCACACTCGCACTACAATGATGGATTAAACATTCTTGATCCTTCGCGAAGCATATTGAAATCAACCATAACAACACTAACTGTACTTAACTTGTAAAGTCCTAAAACTGTTATTTGATAAGTACGAAAATACTAAATGCAGTGCAAATGTACATAGGGGCTGTTCATAAATTACGTCATCTATTTTTGACCCCCCCCCCATCCCTCAAATCATCCAAAAATCATGCTTCGGATGACACTGTTTCCTCCTACGTCATGCTACCATCATCCGATGTCCAGACCCCCCCTCCTCCCATTTGAAACGACGTAATTTATGAATAGCCCCATACTCGTACTTATGAACGTATATTACTCGAAAGAAATTATAGGTACTCGCTTATTTACAAGAAACAAGTTACAAGAAACTGAAGATACACAGGGTCTGATGATGGAGCTGGAAGGTGGCCACGGGTACCAGTCTCTCATGTAACTAAACAATTTCGTGTTTGGGCTCGTTTGATTCGTCTCAACAAGATCTTTGACACAAGACAGTACTCAGGGTCTGATGATGGAGCTGGAAGGTGGTCACCATTACCAATCAACCATACAACTAAACCACATCGTGTTTAGGCTCGTTTTATTCATCTAAACAAGATCTTTGACACTAGGTGATACTCAGAGTCTGATGATGGAGGTGGAAGTTGGTTACCGGTACCAATCAACCATGCAACTAAACCACTTCATGTTTAGGCTCGTTTGACTAGTCTCAACAAGATCTTTGACACTAGGTGATACTCAGAGTCTGATGATGGAGCCGGAAGGTGGTCATCGGTACCAATCAACCATGCAACTAAACCACTTCATGTTTAGGCTCGTTTGATTAGTCTCAACAAGATCTTTGACACTAGGTGATACTCAGAGTCTGATGATGGAGCTGGAAGGTGGTCACCGGTACCAATCAACCATGCAACTAAACCACTTCGTGTTTAGGCTCGTTTGATTCGTCTCAACAAGATCTTTGACACTAGGTGATAAACCAAACACGAAGCCCAAACACGAAGTGGTTCAGTTATGTGATAGACTGGTACCCGTCGCCACCTTCAAGCTCCATCATCAGACCCTGAGTAGTATCTTGTGTCAAAGATCTTGTTGCGACGAATCTAACGAGCCCAAACACGAAGTGGTTCAGTTACATGGTAGACTGGTACCCGTGGCCACAGTCCAGCTCCATCATCAGACCCTGAGTACTAACTTGTGTCCAAGGTCTTGTTGAGACGAATCAAATGAGCCCAAACATGAAGTGGTTCAGTTACATGATAGCAGTGTTGGCAAAAAATCAATTCGTTTCAAAAATCAACTTGTTTCCGAGGGAAATATTGAGAGATGTCCTTTTTTGGGACATTTCTAGAAATTACCCGATTGCGTTTAAAATCGATATCTGAGGTAAACAGAGGTTTCTAAACATTTTTTCAACTGCAATATTGCATCGATATCTGAGGTGCAAAATATGGTTTCAACGGCAATATTTAGATTCTACACTTTAGCCGCGTACTTACTTTACTACCTGCATTACGCCACCCTGCTAAAAAAAGGTCATTTCTCGGTATTGCCGTCAGAAACATGTTTCGAAACCTTTGGGCACCTCAGATATCGATTTTGAACGCAATCGGTTAATTGGAAGAAATGTCCCATAAATGTCCAGAAAAAAAAGGAAACTCCGTCTGTATTGCCGTCGGAAACATGTTACGGAACCTTTGGAAATCTCAGATATCGTTTTAAAGTGCCAACGATCAATTTAAAAAAATGTCCCGAAATGGAAGGGACATCCTTCAATACTGACGTCAGAAACATTTTTCGCGACCTATGGTCGACATCGATTACGAATATGAACGTAATTGGCGAATTTCGAAAAATGTCCCTATAAGTCAATACTGACATCAGGAACATGTTTTCGAACCTCTGGGAACCTCAGATATCGACTTTAAGTCCAGTAAGTAAGTCCCTAAAAAGGACACCTTTGAAAACTAATCTTAGGGAAGGGAAAGGGACCCTAGGTTAATCTAGATTGAGAATTGATTTAATCCGAATTGAGGATTGATGCGTTAATTCCAATTGATTCAATCGGATTGACGCGTCAATCAGAATTAAATCAATTCGAATTGATCAATTCGGATTGACGCGTCAATTCGATTGATCAATCCGGATTGATTTAGTTCAGATTGATGCCAACACTGCATGATAGACAGGTACCCGTCGCCACCTTCGAGCTCCATCATCAGATCCTGAGTACTATCTTGTGTCAAAGAGTTTGTTGAGATGAATAAAACGTGCTTAAACACGAAGTGGTTCAGTTACATGATAGACTGGTACCCGTGGCCACCTTTCAGCTCCATAATCAAACCTTGTGTATCTTAAGTGTCAAAGATCTTGTTGAGACTAATCAAACGAGCCCAAACACGAAGTGGTTTAGTTGCATGGTTGATTGGTACCGGTGACCACCTTCCAGCTCCATCATCAGACCCTGAGTACTATCTTGTGTCAAAGATCTTGTTGAGACGAATAAAACGAGCCTAAACACGAAGTGGTTTCGTTGCACGGTTGATTGGTACCGGTGACCACCTTCCGGCTCCATCATCAGACCCTGAGTACTATCTTGTGTCAAAGATCTTGTTGAGACGAATAAAACGAGCCTAAACACGAAGTGGTTTAGTTGCATGGTTGATTGGTACTGGTGACCACCTTCCGGCTCCATCATCAGACCCTGAGTACTATCTTAAGTCAAAGATCTTGTTGAGCCGAATCAAACGAGCCCAAACACGAAGTGGTTTAGTTGCATGGTTGATTGGTACCGGTGACCACCTTCCGGCTCCATCATCAGACCCTGAGTACTATTTTGTGTCAAAGATCTTGTTAAGACGAATAAAACGAGCCTAAACACGAAGTGGTTTAGTTGCATGGTTGATTGGTACCGGTGACCACCTTCCGGCTCCATCATCAGACCCTGAGTACTATCTTGTGTCAAAGATCTTGTTGAGACGAATGCGAATCTAACGAGCCCAAACACGAAGTGGTTTAGTTGCATGATTGATTGCTACCGGTGACCACCTTCCGGCTCCATCATCAGACCCTGAGTACTATCTTGTGTCAAAGATCTTGTTGAGACGAATAAAACGAGCCTAAACACGAAGTGGTTTAGTTGCATGGTTGATTGGTACCGGTGACCACCTTCCGGCTCCATCATCAGACCCTGAGTACTATCTTGTGTCAAAGATCTTGTTGAGACGAATGCGAATCTAACGAGCCCAAACACGAAGTGGTTTAGTTGCATGATTGATTGCTACCGGTGACCACCTTCCGGCTCCATCATCAGACCCTGAGTACTATCTTGTGTCAAAGATCTTGTTGAGACGAATAAAACGAGCCTAAACACGAAGTGGTTTAGTTGCATGGTTGACTGGTACTGGTGACCACCTTCCGGCTCCATCATCAGACCCTGAGTACTATCTTAAGTCAAAGATCTTGTTGAGCCGAATCAAACGTGCCCAAACACGAAGTGGTTTAGTTGCATGGTTGATTGGTACCGGTGACCACCTTCCGGCTCCATCATCAGACCCTGAGTACTATCTTGAGTCAAATAAATACATATAGAATGTCAGGTCGTTTCAAATATTTTTAATCCTGTCCGGTAGTTTATTAAACTGTACCATTATAAATTATAATACTATAAAAACAGTGCTAGGATCAAAGTCTCTCGTTGCGGTTTTCACGCACACAGTATAGCGTTTTACACGGCGCCCGCCGCACACAATGATAAAAAACCTCGTCGTCGCCGTTGAAAATGTGCGGAGCCGACCGACACACGTCCTGCCTGTACAAGCTCTGCCGCGGCACTGAGCTGGCGAGCGCGCGTCATCAGTAATATAGAGTAGTTTTCAAAAAATTGCCAAAAAATTATAGTAGAATTTCATAAACACTAATGTATACCAACAGTATAAGCAAACGTTGCAGATTGCTTGAGTATGAAAATGACTTCAATATTAAGTAGATTTTCGTAGAAATTGATACTTGTTTCGGAGAGAAAATTGAGTTCGTTTTACTTTGATTTTCTCTTTCTCAAAGGTATGTAGGAAAAATATCGTTTGATATGCCTAAAGTACAGGGTATTAGTAATACAAAATAGCCAGGTTTAGCAGAGTAAACTTCTCAACATTTCCAAATAAGAGCTTGCCGTTCAGTGCTTCACGGGGTTTTTCGGAAACGACCATCAGAAAAAAATTCATTACTAATTTAATAAGTCCTTTTTCTAATATTTACAACGATATTTAAAAAGATAAGAAAACGCTTTTACTGGAACAAGTACTCATTGTTTCTAATAATGAGCACAAAGTCCTGAATTTCGTCGACTATTATCATCAATTTTGCATTATTTAGACTTTTCTTGTAAGAGCGCTCTTAAGTGTAGCCAGGCTATAATTCCGTAAATGTAACAGATATCAGAAAACTTCAAATTGATATCGAAAGTGCGTTACCCAATGAGTAAAATTACATTAATAACTTTTTTTAAATAAAAGCAGAAATATCGCAAAATAAATGTTAGATTTATTATTTCATAAACGGTAGTTTTATTATTTTATTACAGTTTATTATCGCAAAAAATGAATCTCAAGCAGTTTTATCTCTTACGACACCAACGTTCTTTGAGGGTTGAGTCGTCGTACTAAATGTATGGGAGGGTTTGAAGTTAATGTTTGGGACATTTCAGCTTTTATTTAAAAAAAAGCTATTAATGTAATTTTACTCATTGGGCACGCACGCACGCACTTTCGATATCAATTTGAAGTTTTCTGATATCTGTTATATTTACGGAATTATAGCCTGGCTACACTTAACGCTTACACCCTGTATATATCTGATCAATTCTCATCATCTGATCATTTTCCAATGTCATAAAATCGACCTGCACTGTCGATCTCCACTGTCGGTCTAAGATCGACCATGAAAACTGTCAGCCTGGATTTTAAAAGAGAGGGGGCAAACCATCTGAGATTTTAATAGCAAATAATTCTTGAATGATTTGTTTTAATACTATAATGCTACTATTTTTAAAAACAACTTTATTTAAGTAAGTAAGTAAGTAACACTTTATTGTACGGATGAGAGGAATACAGGTAGCTACATCAGATTGTATTATTATTTAAAACGTGTTATAATACAAACTATCTTACCTGAATACCACCGTATCCCTTCGGGCCGAGGAATCGCTCGCACTCGTCAGCGATGTCATCCCATTTCCACTCGAATAGGTGCACCATGGTGGAATGGCCTTCCGCATAGTACGGATTCTTGTAGGCCAATGTTTGGCTTAGGCCCAGGAGAAGGACGGCTATACGGAACATTCCGGACCTAGAACATTTGACATTATTAAGTTTTTTTAAGGCATGTGTACTTCAATATCCTCTTTTACTGGATTTTTGGCGCCCTACTCTAAATTTCTCTAAATCTATGTATCTCTCTGTGCCCTGTTTATCAAAAGCTTGTAACTTGTAATACAAGTGGAAGTCCCTTTTTGACAGTTTTTGTTAGAAAGGGACTTCCACTTGTATTACAAGTTACAATAAGCTTTTGATAAACAGGGCAATTTACATTTTCGAAGAATCGCATTGGTTTATTGTAAAGAGAAACAAGAACCTTGTGAACAGCTAAGCGAAATAATATTTGTTTCCCTGAGACTATCGGTGTTAGGTCTAATCAATCTTTTACTAAGCGTGCCCACTGATAAGTGCATTTGGTGAGAGCACGGATTTATGTACCCATAAAATCAGTTCACAAATCGCTCAAAAGTTTACGATCACTCTATAAAGAGTGTACCTAACGAAGAAGACGGAGAAGAAAATCACAGTTACACTTGTTAACCTGAGTATGCAATTTATCAGCGCTCAGTAAAAACAGTAGTCAGATTAGTACCAAATTAAATGAATATTTTAAACTACGAATTCGGCGAAATCTGTCAACGGTTCCCTCTTTATATCCTCCAGATTATTATTATAATTATTGGTCTTTGAACATCTTTTACTATGGGACTTGTTTTTTGTGCTACGTCGACTTCACCCAGGATAATACGTATTTTGGGGAAAATTTTAAATACCATCACGCTCCGCGATTGTTGCACCATTTAGGATCCTAGCTAAATTGGTTATTCAATACTTAGGCTATAGAATTTCCAATTTAGCAAGAACCCTAAATGGCATAACAATCCCGTGTGGTGACTGTACAAGAAGACACTTCTATTGTTTTGTAATGTTTCCTGCACATACATAAAAAGTGAACACTCAGATACATAAATCCTAACAGTTTTCATAAAATATTCGGTTCATATTACAGTCAATTGTTTTCCACAAATACACACCTGCTTGTAGCCCCAGTATGTTTGATACTAATCTATCTGTTTGTTTTGTTACCTCCTGGATGGCTTATCGGCTTGTTTTTATATGTAGTAATCTATACGTGCATCACGGATTTTAACATTATATCTTATCTACTAATTATTGACTATTGCACCGTGACGTATGTTAAGCTCTCGCTGCACCTGAATATTTTAAAACTATAGATTTTTTAGGTAATGTCAACTTTATCAGTGTTTACGGATGTGCCTTAGGTCATATGTATGACATTTATTGACCGAGCGTTAGCGAAGGTATACGTTTCAGCTTGGGCAAAATTTCTTTTGTATGTCCGGACTGAAGAGGAGACAGGTCACAATTCTCAACCAATTCTCGTATAGTGATCAGGTTTGATGATCAAAAAATTTTTATTTTCGACTCAGTTAAACATCGGTTTGTTTTTAAATGGCGGAGCTATACATTTATTTAGTTATAAGGTGTGCTTGCAAGGTTTACAGATCACACAGACACTAGTATAGAAAGATTGCGCATTAGACGGTGGTATGAGACCGCAATAACGCAAGCTCCGTCTACTCGTAAAATATAATGGTGTAAACGCATGTGTCAAAGAAACCGGGCAAGTGCGAGTCGGACTCGCGCACGAAGGGTTCCGTACCATAATGCAAAAAAAACAAAAAAAAACGGTCACCCATCCAAGTACTGACCAATCCCGACGTTGCTTAACTTTGGTCAAAAATCACGTTTGTTGTATGGGAGCCCCATTTAAATCTTTATTTTATTCTGTTTTTAGTATTTGTTGTTATAGCGGCAACAGAAATACATCATCTGTGAAAATTTCAACTGTCTAGCTATCACGGTTCGTGAGATACAGCCTGGTGACAGACGGACGGACGGACGGACGGACGGACAGCGAAGTCTTAGTAATAAGGTCCCGTTTTACGCTTTGGGTACGGAACCCTAAAAATCACGTTTGTTTTATGGGAGCCCCATTTAAATCTTTATTTTATTCTGTTTTTAGTATTTGTTGTTATAGCGGCAACAGAAATACATCATCTGTGAAAATTTCAACTGTCTAGCTATCACGGTTCGTGAGATACAGCCTGGTGACAGACGGACGGACGGGCGGACGGACGGACGGACAGCGAAGTCTTAGTAATAGGGTCCCGTTTTACGCTTTGGGTACGGAACCCTAAAAATCCACAAACAATTTACGTGTGTCACGTAAAGTAATCTACTCCACGTAAAGTGTCATTCTATTGAACATGCTAACTATGTAAACAAAAACACTAGTAAATTCATCATTCAGAGACAATTTCAATATGGCGGTTTGTTTACATAGCTAGCAAGTTCCATACAATGACACTTTAGGTAAATCTATCATAAATCATAAGAGAGAGAGAGAGATATATATGAGTTGCTAAAATTAGTTAATATTCAATTACTTCCTAGTCAAATCTAGAATATCTTCATAATATATCAAATAAACCCTCGTGTGGCAGACGCCATTTTGCACATATATCTGTGCCCTCTTTATCAAAAGCTTGTAACTTGTAATACAAGTGGAAGTCCCTTTTTGACAGCTTTTGTTAGAAATGGACTTCCACTTGTATTACAAGTTACAAACTTTTGATAAACAGGGCACTGGTAGCAGCGGGAGAACGGCATACGTCCAGTGCCCTGTTTATCAAAAGCTTGTAACTTGTAATACAAGTGGAAGTCCCTTTCTAACAAAAACTGTCAAAAAGGGACTTCCACTTGTATTACAAGTTACAAGCTTTTGATAAACAGGGCACAGAAAGGAATATCGGCTCGTCTGCCGGTGTGCCGGTTTTTAGGTTTTCTCTGGATGGAAAGTTGAGTGCCAAAAATAGGTTCTTCACTGCTCTAACATACGAGTATAACAATGTCAGATCATTAGGCAAGGATAGGCTACAGTTGGTCAGTATCATCAACAAACTTTTAAGCTTTAGTTCCTATCTTCTCGAGTAGGTACGTTCAGCCAAGAAAGTGGTCTACCACTTTTCTACTCTATCAAACAGAGTCGAAAAGTGGTAGACCACTTTCTTGGCTGACTGTACCTATCATATACCGGGTGTGGCCTGTAATACGAGCAAAAAATTTAACTGTAGGCTGTACTCCTCATACTGACCAACATTTGTACAGCAACTTTTAAAAATAACTTGTGGTTTGATTTTTAATACACATTGAAGTTTATTCTAAGACGCAATGTATTGCGAATTTTGTTATGTTTAAGGCATGACAACTATGACAAGCAACGACAATCACAAATGATATGGCATGGCGATGGCGTCCATTGAAGATAATATTTATTTTGTATGAAAAATAGGAATTCTAAATAGTTCATAATTTTTAAAAGTTGTTGAACAAAAGCGTCACCCTTTGAGGAGCACAATTTATGTTTTAAATATTTGCTCGTGTTATAGGCCACACCCGGTATAAATTCACAGTTGCTTGTGGTCTTGGTTTGATTGATTACTTTCGTTTGTTTGTTTCTTTCTGTCAAAGTACTTATCGACATGAAAAGATTATACACGTATACCTATAGTCCTACTTATCTACTCGCTGATCACGGATTTTGACAAGAAACGTAGGTAATTAAATATTATTCATAGTGACGTTAAGTGATCGCTAATTAGTAATTTGTTTTGGTTTTACGATTGTCCAAAAAAGGAGCGTTAGTAAATATTTTCAATCAGTTTTCAAACACCTAATTTTTAATTATCTGATAACAATTACTACTGTTATTGAAAATAATAGTAATTGCTGTGTTATATGTTAGGGGTCATCCATTAATTACGTCACACGAATTTCTAGGTTTTTTGACCCCTTCCCCCCTCCTTGTCACACTTGGTCACATTTGGCAAACCCCTCCCCCCTAGTGTGACGTCACATTTTTTCTACGAAATCGCCAAATCGAATTAAGTAATAGTAGTAGGGCTTACGGCGATATTTACATCGAAAGCTGCATTTTTGGCAGAAAGCAAGCCGCTTTGCCCAGTGATACTAGGGACCAACCTGAATGATTTCATCCGAGGAAACACAAATTTCATTCACTATAATTCAAGATGGCGGACCTTTTCCAAAATGGCGGCTGCAATATTTTAAAAAATTATAGACACAAAACGGCTGCACCGATTTTGGTGATTTATATAACGATCAATTTGTATTGACACCTGTAATCGAATAAAAAATATGGCATTTAAGAAATTAAAGATGGCGGCCGAATATTAAGAAAATTGTGTTTTTTTTCTTTAATTTTTTTCCTTCTAATTAAAATAACAACTAAATATTCTATAATATGATCACATAATCTTTAATTTTAATGAAACCTGATAATATTATCTGCAAAATAAAAAAATAATCTTAACAATCCGTTGAGTAGTTTTTGAACTATACGCATTTCAAAAAGCGCGTAACTGCCGTCCGAAACGGCCCGCTCGCGCGGCTCGCGTCAAAACTGAGAACTTTGATGATTTAAAGGCAAAAAAAGAACTGAAAACATGTTTACTATATTTATTGAGCTATAAATTAATAAATAAATTGTATTTCCGCTAATTATTTGTGACCTTCACGGGAAAAGGTATGGAGGCTGGCGCTTACGTCGCTTAGCACCGGAATAGTATTGGAGCAGCGTTAATAATAGCATAAGCGCTATCCGCCCTAAGGTACCTACACCCGTGGGTTCAAATTTATTCCTCTTTATCATCTTCGTCCGATGTGTTTGAACAGAAAGAAAAGAAAATTCATATGAAATCAGAACAAAATATACCTAATATAATTAAATTAAATATATAGAGATGAACTACGCCAAACTGTCCCGCCCCTCCATTACTATTTCAATGTGTGTAGTATTGAAATAGTAATGGAGGGCGGGACAGTTTGGCGTGATTTATGTATAAGTACCTTCCGTTTTTGCAGTTGCCTTTGCAAGTGCTGCATTGCACTGTGCAGGGTAGACCCACCCTCTGACACGTGCAGCGCATTGTTTCGCAGCCTTTTTTAGAGCCGCAATGGTCCAAGTATGAGTTACGCGCTTTTTGAAATGCGTATAGTTCAAAAACTACTCAACGGATTGTTAAGATTATTTTTTTATTTTGCAGATAATATTATCAGGTTTCATTTAAATTAAAGAATATGTGATCATATTATAGAGTATTTAGTTGTTATTTTAATTAGAAGGAAAAAAATTAAAGAAAAAAAACACAATTTTCTTAATATTCGGCCGCCATCTTTAATTTCTTAAATGCCATATTTTTTATTCGATTACAGGTGTCAATACGAATTGATCGTTATATAAATCACCAAAATCGGTGCAGCCGTTTTGTGTCTATAATTTTTAAAAATATTGCAGCCGCCATTTTGGAAAATGTCCGCCATCTTGAATTCTAGTGAATGAAATTTGTGTTTCCTCGGATGAAATCATTCAGATTGGTCCCTAGTATCACTGGGCAAAGCGGCTTGCTTTCTGCCAAAAATGCAGTTTCTTTTCGCTAAGCTCTATCACTATAAGTACCTAAGTATTATTAGTATTTTATCAAAATATTTTGATGATATAAATACTTATTAGTAATTTTATAACCCAAAACTGCTTAGGAAAGAAAATTAAACGAATAAAAACGATTATCGTTTTAAAAACTTGTTATTTAAATGTACAGCGAATAAAATAATTTAAATAAATTTTCGGTTACTGATGAATTTAAGTTATTTAAAGTGACGTCACAAAGTTTGTGTCTCCCCCCTCCCCCATGTCACAATATGTCACATTTTCTTGACCCCCTCCCTAAACGTGTGATGTAATTAATGGATGACCCCTTATTGAAAATAAGGGTCTTAGATTCGGCGTATAAAATATGCGCATAAAGTATCCCAATACTTACCTACTGTTTATGAGGCCGCCATACATACATACATGCGACTTAATCATGTAGGTAGTTAGCAGCGGTCGGCAACAGGCGGCCCGACGAACCTCACACTTGCGGCCTGCGAGCCCCCTGGCTATTCTGTATGTAATATTGTCTAACTACAATGTCTGACAAAGTGCGGCCCGCGTCAACTTCGATAACTACTATGTGACCCTTGGCTGTGAGTTTTATCTCTTACGACACCAACGTTCTTTGAGGGTTGAGTCGTCGTACTAAATGTATGGGAGGGTTTGAAGTTAATTTTTGGGACATTTCAGCTTTTATTTAAAAAAGCTATTAATGTAATTTTACTCATTGGGCACGCACGCACGCACTTTCGATATCAATTTGAAGTTTTCTGATATCTGTTATATTTACGGAATTATAGCCTGGCTACACTTAACGCTTACACCCTGTATATATGTGATCAATTCTCATCATCTGATCATTTTCCAATGTCATCAAATCGACCTGCACTGTCGGTCTAAGATCGAGCATGAAAACTGTCAGCCTGGATTTTAAAAGAGAGGGAGCAAACCATTTGAGATTTTAATTGCAAATAATTCTTGAATGATTTTGTTTTAATACTATAATGCTACTGTTTTTAAAAACAACTTTATTTAAGTAAGTAAGTAAGTAACACTTTATTGTACGGAAGAGAGGAATACAGGTACCTACATCAGATTGTATTATTATTTAAAACGTGTTATAATACAAACTATCTTACCTGAATACCACCGTATCCCTTCGTATTCCCTTTTCATACCAAACCTCAAGTAGTAGGGTCATAGATTTAAGGGTTAAATTTACGCAATATTTTTAATTTATAAAAATTACATTCGTTTTACGACGAAAAGTCGGAAAGCTTGGAAAAGTCCAGATATTGATTTTTAGTGTTCCGTACAAAACATTGTTTAGTATGTGATTGTGAACGGTGTTTTCGGGGTTTGTAATTACTTATTTTATTTATATTTAAAAACTTTATCTTAGGTTTATCACAAATAGTGTACCTTTCTAATGGTAGTTAAAAAATTATATATCTATTACTGAAAATTACATATTTACATAAATATGATTTAGCTAATTCAACTTCTAACACTGATTTCGCAGTGAAAATCAAAGTTATATTTTTTTTACTATTTTTCCTAGAATCAGCAAATAATTATGTGATACATATATTAATTTCGGACAAAAAGAAAAAATCATGCATTTAAGGATTAATTGACAAACATCCCTTGCAACACACCCTCGCACATCTCTGGTGGAAACGCAGTCTTACACTAATCTAACAGACACGGCCTATATTTTTTTTTTTTTATTATGAATGGGCTTACTCATGGCCACAGACTAGCCGAGGCGTAGACGTGGCCTACGATGGAGCGAGCTCGCCCAGAAGGTATGCTATCTTAGAAGGTATGGTATGCTGTCTTAGGTACAAGAGTGCAATAAGTAAGAATGTAGGGAAGGTAGTAGGTAATGTAATTTCCAAACAATGTATATGAAGTTTATTATTTATTTAACAACAAACATTAGTAAGTATATAGTTATGTAAGTAAATAATAGACAAAAATAAATGATTCATCGGGTAGCGTAGTCTGATGATATCTTGCTGTATTATCTTTCTCTACAGCCTCGACTGAAAAAAAAAAGAAATATTTTAAAATCATTAAGGCGATATGATTCGACTCATCAACGAATCTGAGGGGGTGAGGTGCGCGGCAAACCGTGAAGCCCCGCCCGCGCGTCCCGACCCGCTCGACGAGCTCGTGAGCGCGCGCTGTGCGCGGCGGCGATAGCAAACGGGTCACAGTATAAGGATCTTATGATGGCAGTATTTTAACCATACCGTGCAAGGGTCACGTTTTTATAGTTTTTATTGTATATGTACATATATATTTTTTGCATTACGTGTTTCTGATCATTATATTTAGAATTATTATTTTTACAGAGCCATGTGTACTTATTATTTAGTGATCGGTAACAACGTTTTAATTTAATGGCAGCGTAGTAGAATTAAAGTACCGAAAGGAAATAAACATTTTAAGGTGAAGGTCAATTAAGGTAAGGTATTGTTCATATAAAGGTAAGGTATAGGTAGGTAGGTAGGTAGGTAAGGTAGGTAGGTAGGTAGGTAAGGTAGGTAGGTAGGTAGGTAGGTAGGTAGGTAGGTAGGTAGGTAGGTAGGTAGGTAGGTAGGTAGGTAGGTAGGTAGGTAGGTAGGTAGGTAGGTAGAACCTTAATCAATCGGGGTGAAAGATTAGCATTTTACTCTTAAATACGACAACCTGATAAGAAAACGCAAACATAATCGAAGAGTTTGTATACTACATTGTAAAACACCGGTTGAGTAGAGAGTAATTTTTTTTTATATGACAAATGGTATTCGGTTTTTGAGTATCAAGGCATACCTAAATAAAGAACACTATTCAATAAATTTCAGCAAATCGCTTGAATACATCCCGAAAAACAATACATTAAAGAAAAATAATAATAAAATCATAAGTCAAAAACTGTCACTAGTAGGATGTTGATACTCAGCAAAAATATCCTTCATTATAAGAGGTACTCACAAAAAAAAATTTTTTTTTTATCGGGTTTAGGGAAAACTCAGTTAAAGGTCAGATGGAGGAGTGGATGATGGAATTGAATTGATTGGCAGAGCTAGACAAAGATAAGTCTGCAACGATTTCGATTTGGTCTAACTCTATAGGCTTAGTATTTATAACATATTTGTAACAGGTTCCGTTTGGCACCCGTGGGTATAGAAACCTACAAAAGAAAACACAAAGTACAGAAACAGTCTAATTATTTAACAATCACTTGTCCGTACCTGTAAATCATCTATCGCGTTGGCAATATTTGCAAAATTGCTCTCAACTGTTTTGGAAGAAATGGAGCCAAGATTATTTACATACCTTACAACAAAGGTCAAAATGGTTTACCTCGCCTCCCAATATTAATGTAGGAGACTTAGTGTTGGTCAAGGACGACCGAGTTTCTCCTTGCAGTTGGCCACTTGCAATTGTCCAACAAACACATCCCGGTTTAGACGGCATTGTGCGCAAGGTTACTCTGCGCACAAGAGCTAACAATTCCTTTTTGAGACCTGTTAATAAACTGTGTCCTCTGCCTTATACTCACTAAATCCCCTTCTTTTATCGCATTAATTGCATATATTTTATTTTTTTCGCGCCTATACATGCGCAAGTTCTGTTCTCTCTTTTTTCATATTATGAGAAAGCCACATAGTGCTTTCGCAGTGGCGGTACTTCCATACAAGCCCAAAAGCCGGGCTTGCCTTAGTTGCCTTACCGAAATTACGTAGTGATAAGATCAATAATCAATATAGATTATTTTTAAACCGCGCGCCAAATGAACCCGTATTATTAAATTCAAGCCACAGCGCGCGGACCGCGGCGCCAGCGTGTTGCAAAATTTTGCCGTGGCGCCTCCTCCGCGCGAAAGAAATCAGGCGTAGGATGAATATCTGCTGAGAATTTAGCTATCCTGCTCGCACACGTCGGATTGCGGTTGCAAGCCGACGAGTGCGAGCTTGCTTTTTCGTCCCGCTCTAGGCGGTCTAAGCCTACAAACGCCATAGAACGATGTAATTATTTGTTGGTATGTATAGCAATTTTATAAGGCGATTTAAGCCGAGCTTTTGGTGTAAAGTTAGCTGCATAAGTTCACACGGGCACGCGTTTACTTCAAGCGTATTATTGTTTAGTCGAGTCGAAAGTCACGAAAGGTCAATTTATTTAAGTGAATTTGAATTAAGTAGTGAATGTGGATTTGTTCGTTTGTTGTGACGTTTATAAGTGTTAACAATGGATGAAGTTGTTCCTTGTGACGGTATGAGATGCGTCCACGTATTACTCAACGAAAGCAAGGTAAAATCGTTAAACTTTGTAAAAAAACGGGATATATATCATTTCCGCGTCAAAACCAACACCCGACTTGTATATTCTCAGATAAGTCAGTCGCATTAAGAGAAAATTCTGTACGGCCGTTTACAAAACACAAGGATTGTTGGTTTACTCCAATTAAGGCGTAATTAGAGTGACAGAGAAAGAAGCATGCAATTTGCAAATTTCAGTGTACGCGGTAGGCCCTCTGATCATCATCATCATCATCATATCAGCCAGAGGACGTCCACTGCTGGACATAGGCCTCCCCCAAAGAGTGCCACAATGACCGGTCTTGCGCCACCCGTATCCAGCGGACTCCCGCGACCTTCACCAGGTCATCAGTCCACCTTGTGGGCCCTCTGATATGTTTGTAAAATTCTATCTAGTAGTTATGGTAGTACCTAGTATGCCCTGTGCTGTGCGCTATAATAGCTCGCCGCGATATGCTAGCAAATTCATTTGAGTCCAAAGAGTCAGATTGGACATTTATTACGAAAACATATCTTTCGGCTTGCCTTACTCCGAAACCCTAGGCACGCCACTGTGCTTTCGGTGGGGGGTGTTTAGTATTCATCCTTAATACCTACTGCTATACTGATTTACTTGAGGTAGCGAGGCTACTGGCCGGCGACACACAAGCAATAGTCTAAAAAGTAATAACTAACGGTGTCAGAGTCACCAAAACATCGCGACAGAAAGGATATCTGAATTCGCAAAATATACCATAAAACAGTGCCTTGAAATAACGAGGAAGCCAGCAGCGAGCAATCCACCCGCCGAGGCCTCTGCCAGCTGCAGACCACAAAATCCCGGTAAGCCCTTCTACAATCTGGTAAAGCAGTATAGTGTAGCGAAGGAACTAACTTAAAAACTACAGTCCACTGGCTTTACGCCACACGTGCATACCGTAATGTAACAAATTATTTTCAATATTATGTTTTGTTTCTTCCAAATATCTATTAAATAATTAACTGATTGTTGTTGAAAACCTGTTCAAGGACGCCGAATTAATATCTACTATTCCACGTCCTTGAACAGGTTTAAAACATTAATCACTTTCTTTTTCTACCAGATATGGTTCAGTCAAATTAATTTCTTCTACCTTTCTTAGCTAAACTCTAGTTCTACCTAAATTAGCCAGACTCTAAAACCAGTACAGGCAGCAGCAGAAATAGATAAGCAGAATAACATGTTCAAAATGATCGACACAGACCTTATTATCTTGACATTTCCGTGTCATCATTTTGATTACTAGGCCCCGTAGCTATTTCTGCTGCTGACTGTACAATCCAGTAAATTTTAGTAAAACTTTTATATTTTTATTCAGTCTAGCGTATGCTTTATGTTTATTTATTACTATCGACCCGCCCCGGCCTCGCGCGGGTTAACAAATCGCTTAATAATCCTATAAACTTTTGTATAGGATTTTGCTTTGTTCGTCATTCCCGCAGCTCGACTTTCGGCCTCGCCCAAAATTACTGGGGGTGGAGCATGCTTGGACATTCGAGATAAAGCTCCGGGCCTGACGACCCTCCGCGGGGTCGGCCTTCAGCCTCCTTCGGGCTCGCCTAACCTACTTGGAAATTTGAATTTGGCCTGTGTCCGCCGCCATTTTGGATTTTTCCAAGTTTTTTTTTTCACATAGTAATCTTGGGCCTCCAAGCTCGCCGCATGCCAAATCTCAGCGCACTCGGACCAACATGAAAAAAATTAAAAAAAAAGTCGCCCTGTGTGAATTTTTTTTAATGCAGTTTGTTTTGTCTTGGGGCCCTCTATGACATTTGGTCGAGCACCCCCCACCCATCTCGCACCGTTTAAAAGTTGCCATACAAATTAAAATGACCATTATTTCCGCCATCTTGGATTTTTTCCAAAAAATTTTTTTCATAGGAATTTAGGGGCCTCTATCTTCCGCCATGCCAAATCTCAGCGCGCTCGGACCAAATTGAAAAAAAAATAAAAAAAGTCGGCCATTTTGAAAAAATTTAAATGTATTTTTTATTTGTCTTGGGGCCCTCTATGACATTTGGTCGAGCACCCCCCACCCATCTCGCACCGTAATATGAATACTTTTTGAGATATTGTGGAAATTAAAGATTTCTACTTTTCCCCCCTTTTTTTGCTTATAACTTTTGATATTTTGTGTGTGCTACTACACGCTTCGAAGACATTTTTCTAGGCATTATGACGAATCTAATGAGGTATCACACGTATTTTTAGGAGTATTATCTCTATTTTTCACCGTGTTCAGTTTCTCGAACAAGACTAATACAACCAAGCACAAGATGAACTGCCTGTAGGCACTTGGAACTCTCAATTATATTTAATTCATGTCGACCGTGGTCAAATATTAAAATTAGTGATATGTATTTAGTTCTTAAATAATTGTATTGCGATATGCCTATTATGGTAATTTTTTAAATTATTTCAATTTGACATTTTATATTTATATAAATTTATGATTATGATGATGAATTTGCACGCTTGACGGGCCTGGCACGTTACATGCGATCCAAAGCCGGGCGCCTTCGGCATCCTCATACTAAAAGCGTAACACTATACATATATTGTAACATCCCCATACCGTGTCAATCCAAATAAATAATTTCTGATTTTCAAAGGAGTCAAAGAGCACGAAGGAATATAATCATTTTGCAGATCGGACGTAGGTATATCAGTAAAAGTGAAATACTGTAAATATATCATACTTACATACTCACAATTATATTATCTAGGAATATAATATTATTTACCTACATTGAAATTGGTTGCTGACCTAGTGAAAATACTGAAATATTTTAACTGTTGATGTAGTAAAGCTAGGCGCTTTCAACCACCTCGTAAAGTATTAGATGCTTCTGTTATCAGAAAGTGTGTTTTTATAGCACTTAGTGACTTTTTCTTACGTTTCATATGCTTTGTTTCCCATTGTTTGTAAATGGTAAAATCACGTGACCGCGTGGAACACACTGACGCAGGTCCGTCCTCTACAAGCGCTGCCGCGCGACTGAAGAGGGCGTAAGTGCGTTCGCGAGTGATTGCGCTTGCGGATTTAGTAGGTATTGAAACATAGAAATTATTTTAATGATGTTACCGAGACAAAGTGATCCAAAACGTCTAGATCATCTTATTACCTATACATTTGTGTAAAAAACAAGTCAAAAAAGTTTGTATTGTAGATATAGTTTGGATTTATTGTTAAAAAAAGGCGTAACTTTGGAATTTTTTTCTATCGAGCAAAGTTTATCTAATCATGTTTTTGAGATCCAAAACGTATCTGCCAGATCCTTAAGTATAAGATATATTTTTTTCACAATTTTAAAACATTGTTTCTTATATTTCTAATGGATTCAAAAAACTGGTTCGCTTAGCTCCTACGGAAAAAGCACGCCTTAAAGCGAACTCATAATTATAACACGACACCAAGGTATATAATAAATAATAAATAAATAAAATAAAAATAAATATTATAGGACATTCTTACACAGATTGACTAAGTCCCACAGTAAGCTCAAGAAGGCTTGTATGTTGTAGGTACTCAGACAACGATATATATAATATACAAATACTTAAATACATAGAAAACACCCATGACTAACGCTACGTCTTACGTAGGCGAACAACGCGCGAACGCGGCGCGGCGCGGCGCGGCGAAATCAATCCTTTGATGCCCATAGAAGTGTCCTACGTAAGCGATCTCGTTGCGAACGCGGTGCGGCGCGATTTGCACGCGAATGTCAGGCGGCGCGGCGCGGCGCGGCGCGGCGGCGGCCGCTTTCGCCGCGCCGCGCCGCGCCGCGTTCACGCGTTGTTCGCCTACGTAAGACGTAGCGTCAGGAACAAATATTGTAACGGTGCGTGTAACGAAGCGTTACACTATCGACCTTCATACTATTTCTGGCACCATACAAATTCTAAATTCCTTTTTGAAATTCAAATCCTATTCCAAATTCCATTCAATGATTTTTATTTTCAGTTCGATCACATACTTTGATCGATAAACATCATTTTATCTAACGGACTGTACTTCCCAAGTTTCTAAACACGACCGTTTAAGTGTGATTTTTATTAGTAAACGTAATAATTCATAAGTGCGTGCAGTTCAGTATAGTGCTCGTTTTGTGGCCCTGCACACCTTCCAGATATATATCTACATCATCACCAAGGCACATATTGTAAGTTATTTGATTTCTAACCTTCTGAATTACGAAAGTGTTTTTATACATACCTATCTGTTAACACGTAACCTGTATTGTTACAGGTGCCTTTTTATTTAAATAATAAATACCCCTCATCGCTCTGGATCCTGCCTTTTCATTCCCATCATCCCTGTGAGGCTCCTCTACCTGCCCCCTCACACTGGCGCCATCAACGTGCTCAAACCCGGACCTGACAAGACACCCACCCGCCCTACGACGCTGAGCAGCCCGTTCCAGTACCTCCGTGCCAGCACCAGCTCCTACCCAACAACCACAACGAGCTGTTCCAGTCCTACATTTTTCCTTTTTCTAACAATTTTTTTTTTTATATATTGTTTGTAATTGCTAGCTTTAAGATCTTTTCAAAATTCTAAAAGGTTATAGTCGACCCAACTCAAATTTTCGCAATATCTCTCGGCCTAACATCATTTTATTTAATTTTCTATTTTACAACCAACCTTTATCTAATCCTCAACCGTTTAACCAAAATTCCCCCCTTAAATAACCAATTACATATACATCTATCATCATTCATCATCTTATACCAATTTATCTATATCTATTTTCTAATCCCTATTATGCCAACGTCCTACGCTTTTTGTCGCGCCACGTAACAAAACTCTTAACATAGTGATTACACAAAACATCTATCACATACAATTACACAATCCAAGATTTCCACTGAAATCTCACAAATTGGTTTCAATCCTAAGTGTTTTTAAAACTCCTTGGAGTCACTGAAGTGCGAACCAATCCTGACTTACGGCAGTACTGTTGGAGATAATCCGATAGCTTATCCTTCACCCGATTAAATAAATATACACAACTAAGCCTAATATCACAATAAACTTCTCCTTTCGATTCAATAAAAAATAAAATTTAATAACTACATATTTTATTTATATTGATAACATCAATTATTCTCTTCGTGATAGGTATCCACTTTAATAAACAATGAATCCAGCACTATTAAATAAACCTGAACTCATCTATGAGCTCAAACTCAGGAACATTCAGTTCCCAGCCACCGCGCAGGCTGATGATTTAAGACAGCTCCTCACTCCAAATTTATTCGCAGACCCGTGTTCGAATCTCTCCAGCCCATATGATCTTGAACAGGATATCACCGAAATTAGCAGATGCCTCACAATAGTTTCTTCTCAGCTACAGCTTGCGACCACCAACCAAGCGAAGCACGATAGAATAGCAGTTTTCTTATTTCATTTATATAACAGAATAGAACGTCTCCATATTACCACTGAATTATCTCCAGAAATTATTGACAACTATTCGAAAATATGCGAATTTTTGTCAAAATGTCAAACAAAATTTAACATGTCACAACCGTCAACAACAACGTCAACTTACGCGTCAGCAACCTCTTTGATAGATGATTCCACAAATTTAGACCTACTTGCTCGAAAATTAACCAACCTCTCTGAAGCAAAACCAAGCGATTTTAAAAAATTCAACTATAAAGGCGATAGTTGCCCTTATGATTTTATTCGAAACATCGAAGAGTTTGCAATTGCGCGTAACATTGACGACAAACGCTTACACAAATATATATACGATTTTTTATCAGGCACTCCTTTAGATTGGTATAGGTCAAAGAAAACAACCCTTACAGATTGGAAATCATTTAAAACCCACTTCTTAAAAGATTTCGAATTGCATGACCATGACCACAACTTACTACAAAATATACATTCCCGTAAACAAAAACAACATGAACGAATAATAATGTATTTTTCAGCCATGGCCCTCTTTTCCAAATTACATGAACCCCTTTCTGAAAAACACAAAATAGATATCCTCCGTAGAAACATGAGCCCTTATTACAGTTCCAGATTAGTTCCTACAGATGTTACGTCTATAGACACATTATTCCAATCGTGCAAATGGTACGAAAGCTGTAATACTACCTCTACTTATAGCTCTAGCAACTATACCAACATTCAACAAGATTCTAACCATACCCCCCCTTCCCAACCGTACATACCACCATTCCCATTTAATAAACCGGTCCATACTGTAACAGCACCACCTTCTACGTTACGTTACTCCTGTCCGCGTTGCAGAACAAACGATCATTCTTTAGATATTTGTACAAGTAAAAATATAGTATGCTTCCGCTGTGGCAAACAAAATGTCACTTTTGCAAAATGTACAGTTTGCCATAAATTTCCAAAAAACGCATAAAGGAGAAAAGTAACTTAAATAAAACTACTGCTACAGAATGGAACCAATGGTTAGATACCATTAAATTATTTATGTTGTAACGTTATGCGTTACACGAACTATTATTATTAAAATAAAATACAAATATAGATAAAAATACCACTTAAAACTAATTTTACGAGCTAATATTTACAATTAAAACTATATTAAAACATAAAAAATGCAACAAGTATTCGTCAGCGCCGTCTTAGCGCTCCGATAGATTTGTGAATGCAACATTTTAGAGCTCACGGAAACAAGTTCTTTTGTTTGTCGTATGGTCAGTTGCATTAGCGGATCGCCCGTCCACCATTCCCGATCTTCATTCGAAATAGAACGCACGTCACACTAATCATCGGTCTCTGATACGTACATCAATTTATAAAAATGTAACCGATATAACTTAATATGTTGTCGTCCCTAACGTTCCTCGAAATGTTTTTCCTTAACGTCGTAATACGTTAACTTGTACTATCGCGAGTGAAAGTAAACCCCAAATTGGGTAAGTGGTAAATTTATTAACGCAAATGTAGATTTTCCATGCTAATTAGATATTAAGATAATTTTAGTGCTTTTACTTTACTTCATCAAACCATTTCACAATTAAATACTAAGTGTATAATGATTTTGCTCGATCATGCTGCTGTAACGATATTGCATCAGAAATTATTTCCACCCTCATTTTGAAATAGTAAATTATTGCATCATCTTTACAAATTGTAATCTCCGACTCTGATTGTGAACATCCACGGCATCACTGCTACATTTTAGGTGCTTTCTTTTCCTGCCGCTCGCCGGGGATGCTCACAAATTACGTAGCCGGACTGTAATCTCATGCGTTTGGATGACGCGTTCCAGGGTCCAAAGTACGGGCTGAATTTTGTGGTGGAGGATCCACCGCAGCCTACTACTACGTTGGGTAGTACACTCGCCGCAGCCACACCTACACTACGCTACACTTCTCTCGTCAGTCGGAAGACCACCCCGTCTCAAACACCGGGCGGCCCTGAGTACAGTCGGCCACAGTTCAGCGCCCGCGCACACCCAGGCGAGAGTACCTAACCGCAGAGTAAAGGGATATTGTGTGGATTTATAAAACCAAACTTACGACCCACTTGGCCATTTAGTTTTTTTTAGTTTTTTTTAGTTAAATTAAATATTCTTTTGCACGAATCGAGATTACTCATTTCTCTCTTCTAAAAGGTAATTAAGATCCTAATCGTGACACTGGCGCCCTCTAACGTGGTTAAATTCACACAAATCCTATTTATTTCTCGGCTTTTGTAGTTAGTGTATGTTTGTGGCTTATTCTTTTTTCTGTGCAACGTTTTTTTTTGGTTTCATTTGCTACTAAGGTGTACTATTAGTAGAAAGTAATTTGGTAATTTTGTAAGGTGTTTCGTAAATTGATTTCTACCCACATATGGTCAAATTCTATAATTTATTTTATGTTAGTGTTAAATTACGCTTAGTATCACAAATATAGTGAAATTAGTAAGTGAAATAAGTAATTTATTTATTTATTTATTTATTATTTATTTAATTGTTTCTATCGAGTGGAAAGTACACATTAGTAGCACGCTTTTCTTCTTTTTATTTGCAACTAACCTCTTTTTATTTTTATTTCTACTAATTGGGAAAACCAAACGTTCATCATTCATCAACTTTTGTAACAGATCGGAGAATTTTTAATATAAGCTTATTAGTTTCTGCTTCTTACCACTTACCCTCTAATTAAATTTAAATTCACGATGCTGCCTGTCAAATATCTTTCTCTTCAAAAATCGGAGCTGGAATATGAGGTTCAGATCCGAGGTGCTACTGCCGGTTCTTCAGTAGAGGAATTGCGAAGACAAATTGTAAAATTAGCCGCGGAGCACCCAGCTGAACACATATTAGAGTCTCCGCTAGATATTCGACAGGATCTTAGGGGTTGCGTAGAAGTTCTTACAAAAATACAATTGAATCTTGATATTTCTGAACCAAGTGTACCTACTATTATGAGAACGCAAAATATGCTAAATCACCTTCATAATCGTTTAGCGAGGATAACGTGCGGTGACGACAGAAAAGAATATAAGGATATCCTAGAGGGGCATAAAGTCGCCTCCCAGAAGCTCGCGGCTCTTCAAGCTAAGAGGCCTACACAAATAGCGACAACTTCTTCTAATTTAGGCGCGGGTCCCTCTAGTGAGACCTCGACGGCGGCCCCAGAGGTCCAGAACTTGATTTCGGTGACATGCGATCGCACTGTAGCTGACTTGAGTAAATTAAAATTTAATGGCAAAACTTGTGTCCGCTCATTTATACAGCGCGTCGACGAATTTATTGTTGCACGTAACATTGCATCAACAAAAGTATTAGCTTTCGCCACCGAAATTTTTCAAGACAACGCTCTGCATTGGTTCCGTTCGGTACGGGACAATATTTCTTCCTGGCCAGAACTCGCTGCTAAATTGAAAGAGGACTTCGATCAATCTAATTATGATTACCGACTTACGACGGAGATTCGCTCTCGGACTCAGGGTGAACATGAAAACATAACTGTTTATCTTTCCATTATGAGTGGTATGTTTTCTCGTCTTTCGACACCCCCAAGCGAAGCGGAGCAGCTCGAAACCTTACTTCACAATATTAGGCCGTGTTACGCAAGTACACTAGCAGCATCATCTACCGAAATTAGGACAATTGATTCTTTACGCTCATTGTGTCGCAATTACGAGACTTATCATTCTCGACACTCACAATTTCAGGAGCCACCAAGAGTGACTGCTGACACTGTTGCACCCGAATTTGCGTACTCTAGGGAATCAAATAAAAGTACAAATAAATTTAACAACAATACATATAATAAACAAAATTACACATATAACAATAATTATAATAAAGGGCAATATTCTAAAAACACCACAAATTATAGCCAGAATCAAAATCAAAACAAGTCTCAACAACAAAATTATATACATTCTGTGTCCAATGCTGCTCAAAACAATAAACAACAACCGTATTGCCCAAGGTGCCGTAGTAATAATCATCATATTCGGCAATGTACGGCTAGTAGGGACGTGTTTTGTTTTAAATGTGGCAAGAAAGATGTCAAAACACCTGATTGTCCGGTTTGTAATAAAAAGGCAGATACAAAAAACTAGATAAGCGGAATTGTAGTCATTTTGATAAGCAAGATTGGGACTCTTGGCTTAAATTCATCAAAACATTCTCTACATCTTATCAAATATCTACAATTCTGCAGAATAAGCCTCTCTTTGATACTAGGCCTTATGTAAATATTAAAATTAACAATATGGATGCTTGTGCTTTGCTAGATTCTGGTGCTGCAGTAACTGTAATCGGTAACAATGCCCATCTCAATTTAATAGACTGCACCTTGCAACAGAATGTCCGTCCTCCTTTAACAGCAGCTGGCAATCACCCTCTAAACTGTATCGGGTACATGAATCTACCCATCACTTTTGAAGGTCAGTTCCATGTAATAACAGCTTATGTGGTCCCTGAGGACCCCACTAACATAATATTAGGTGTTGACTTTTGGCGTGCATTTAACATTTGTCCCAAATATGTAGGAAGTATAACATTATCTGAGAGCCCTCTTGACAAGGTAAACGTTGACAACCCAGATTCTTTCATTAACTCCTATGAAAACCTAGTCGAATCGCAGAAGTCAATTGCTGATAATGTTATAGCTCAATTCAAATCCATATCTATGGAAGAAAAAGGTTTAGGTAGGACGAACTTGATAACGCACAAAATAGATACAGGTGACGCTCAACCTATTAGGCAGCGTTATTACAGGATGTCGCCTGAAAAACAGCGTATTCTAGTGGAGCAGGTCGACGAAATGCTGTCTTTAGACGTTGTTGAAACATGTGAGAGCGCGTGGTCTTCTCCAGTACTAATAGTGACTAAGAAGAATGGACAGCCTAGGTTCTGCCTCGATAGTAGGAAGCTCAACGCTGTGACTAAACGTGACGCGTACAATTTGCCATACGTTTCGGAAATTCTCGATAATCTTCGAGACGCAAAGTACCTGTCCAGCGTTGACCTTTCTAAGGCGTTCTGGCAGATCCCCATAGAACCTTCAGATCGCGATAAAACTGCTTTTTATGTGCCAGGTCGCGGAACATTAAGGTTTAAAACCACCGCTTTTGGCCTCACCAATGCGCCTGCGACGCAGCAACGCCTAGTAGATTTGTTGTTTGGCGACATGGAACTTAAGACTTTTGCATACTTAGACGATATTATCATTATTAGCTCGACCTTTGAAGAACACGTGTCTCGTCTTTTGCGCGTTCTAGATAAGCTTAAGTCTGCTAACTTAACAGTTAATTTCGAGAAATGTCAATTCTTCCGTAGCGAATTAAAATATTTAGGCTATATTGTAGATTCTCGTGGTTTGCGTACGGACCCAAATAAAGTAGACGCCATTTTAAATTTTCCTGCTCCGACAAGCAAAACTGAACTGAAACGCTTTCTCGGTACGGCAACCTGGTACCGACGTTTCGTTCCAAACTTCAGCACCGTGGCCGGGCCGCTCAATAGTTTGACTTCGAATGGCAAGAAAGCACCGCCGTTCAAGTGGACGCCCGAAGCTGAAGCGGCTTTTAATGCGTTGAAGGATTGTTTAGTTTCCGCGCCGGTCCTCGCTTGCCCGGACTATTCTAAGCCCTTTGAGGTTCACGTTGACGCTAGCAACTATGGTCTTGGTGGCATGCTGACCCAGACCATAGATGGAAAGGAACACCCAGTAGCCTACATGAGCCGAGCTCTCACCGGTGCCGAGAAAAACTACAGCATTACTGAGAGGGAAACACTCAGTGCAATAGTAGCGCTCGAGCACTGGCGCTGTTACTTAGAGAATGGCCAAAAGTTTACACTGTATACAGACCATTCCGCGTTGAAATGGTTTCTTTCCTTGGAGAATCCAACCGGTAGACTTGCACGCTGGGGAGTCCGTCTAAGTTCATTCAACTTCGAAATCAAGCATCGTCGTGGCGTTGACAATGTGATCCCAGATGCTCTGTCACGTGCTGTCCCCATGTCTGCCATCTCCCTTGCAAACGCGGTAGCCAATACTAAGGACGATTGGTTCATTAAAATGTATAACGGTTGTCTAAACAGTCCAAATAATTTTCCAAATTTTATAATTAAAAATAATTCTTTATATAGGCTCTCCAAAACTGTATCACAATCACAACTCGCCTCAGAGTTCGCTTGGAAGGAGGTTGTTCCCAGCGAATATCGTGAGAAGGTCATAACCGAAAGCCACTCTGAACCGACTGCTGGACATCTCGGCATTTTCAAAACGTACAAGCGTCTGGCATTATCATATTACTGGCCCGGGATGCATCAGGACGTCGTTCAGTTTGTTAACTCTTGTTCCGTTTGCCTGTCATATAAGTCACAAAATCACACTACTTTGGGAGAAATGGGACGTCCCAAGCAGTGCAGCCGCCCCCATCAAATGATCTCCATTGATTTTGTAGGTCCACTTCCAGTCTCTCGAAAACAGAATAGCTATATACTTGTCGTGACCTGCTGTTTCACAAAGTATTGTAACATATTTCCTCTTCGTCGCGCTACTGCCGACGCAGTTGTTAAAGTCTTAGAAGACTCAATTTTTTTGGTATACGGTATACCACAAACAATTTTCTTAGACAACGGAAGTCAATTTGTTAGCTCTGTCACAGACGCGTTATTTAAGAAATACAAGGTGCCAAACGTGTATTATACACCAAAGTACTGTCCACAAATAAATTTAGTGGAACGTTTTAACAAGACTCTTGTCACTTGTTTGTCCACGTTTGTAGGTAATGACCACAGATCCTGGGACACTTTTATCCCAAAGATTCAATTTGCGATGAACAACTCCGTAAATGAAGTGACTAATTACTCTCCGTCTTTCTTAGTACATGGTAGGGAGCTGGTCACATGTGGATCGCACTACACTGATACGGACCTAGGTGATGAAGTTTTGTTCTTGCCGCGTGATATTTATGCTGAGAACTTAGGATGTCTCGCTTCGGTATTCAATGATGTACAAGCCTCATTGTGGAATGCACATGTAAAGAATACCATGCATTACAATTTGCGTAGAAAACCAGCAGAATATAACGTAGGCGATATAGTGTTTAAGCGAACTTACGTTCTTAGTGATAAGGATAAATATTTTAGTAAGAAATTAGCACCAAAATATTTGCAATGCAGAGTAGTTGAGAAGCGTTCACCATTAGTGTATATCTTGGAGGATATGGCAGGCAAGAATATTGGAGCCTGGCATATAAAAGATTTTAAACTTTATAATAATAGGTAGTATAGATAGGTACGACCCCAAGAACATCTAGTTTCTAGCATGAGTCAAAAGCTATGCCAGCTGATGCCTCGAATCTCATAAATGTGTGCATCAACAGCGTTTTAAAAGTTGTTGCTGTTTTAGTGAAAGTGAAATTTGAAAGATTGTATAGAAGATGATAGAATGAATTTGTAAATGCTAGGGATACTGAGACGGATTTTGTTTAAGACCAAAATCCTTACCCAGACGAGGCGGGTATATGTAACGTTATGCGTTACACGAACTATTATTATTAAAATAAAATACAAATATAGATAAAAATACCACTTAAAACTAATTTTACGAGCTAATATTTACAATTAAAACTATATTAAAACATAAAAAATGCAACAAGTATTCGTCAGCGCCGTCTTAGCGCTCCGATAGATTTGTGAATGCAACATTTTAGAGCTCACGGAAACAAGTTCTTTTGTTTGTCGTATGGTCAGTTGCATTAGCGGATCGCCCGTCCACCATTCCCGATCTTCATTCGAAATAGAACGCACGTCACACTAATCATCGGTCTCTGATACGTACATCAATTTATAAAAATGTAACCGATATAACTTAATATGTTGTCGTCCCTAACGTTCCTCGAAATGTTTTTCCTTAACGTCGTAATACGTTAACTTGTACTATCGCGAGTGAAAGTAAACCCCAAATTGGGTAAGTGGTAAATTTATTAACGCAAATGTAGATTTTCCATGCTAATTAGATATTAAGATAATTTTAGTGCTTTTACTTTACTTCATCAAACCATTTCACAATTAAATACTAAGTGTATAATGATTTTGCTCGATCATGCTGCTGTAACGATATTGCATCAGAAATTATTTCCACCCTCATTTTGAAATAGTAAATTATTGCATCATCTTTACAAATTGTAATCTCCGACTCTGATTGTGAACATCCACGGCATCACTGCTACATTTTAGGTGCTTTCTTTTCCTGCCGCTCGCCGGGGATGCTCACAAATTACGTAGCCGGACTGTAATCTCATGCGTTTGGATGACGCGTTCCAGGGTCCAAAGTACGGGCTGAATTTTGTGGTGGAGGATCCACCGCAGCCTACTACTACGTTGGGTAGTACACTCGCCGCAGCCACACCTACACTACGCTACACTTCTCTCGTCAGTCGGAAGACCACCCCGTCTCAAACACCGGGCGGCCCTGAGTACAGTCGGCCACAGTTCAGCGCCCGCGCACACCCAGGCGAGAGTACCTAACCGCAGAGTAAAGGGATATTGTGTGGATTTATAAAACCAAACTTACGACCCACTTGGCCATTTAGTTTTTTTTAGTTTTTTTTAGTTAAATTAAATATTCTTTTGCACGAATCGAGATTACTCATTTCTCTCTTCTAAAAGGTAATTAAGATCCTAATCGTGACAATGTCATCATACAATACTACATCAGCACTTTTCACTCAAGATCCATACGATGAACGACCTTATGTCAACATCCAGACAAATAATTTAACTTTATGTGGCCTCTTAGACAGTGGCAGTGCTTTAACTATTTTCGGAAATAATTCCCATAAAATTCTCTTATCCCACAATTTTACCATAAATTACGACCATAAAGTCGTAGGCTCTGTAGCCGACGGCTACCCTATATACTCTATTGGTACAATTCAACTACCAATTTCGTACAAAAATATTGTGGCTATTATTACCGCTCATGTTATCCCTACTGTAAAGCAACCCTTGATTCTAGGCACAAATTTTTGGAGAAAATTCAATATAGCTCCCCACATATTACCTGACATAACGTCATATTCTGATAAACATATAGATACCCTAGTTATTTCCACCTGCGACCAACACATCACTAATTATGACAACCTTTCTGAAACTCAACAGTTAATTTCAGATACTATTATTGAAAAATTTAAAAATATTTCAACAGAAACCAAACCCTTAGGACGAACCCACCTCATTGAACATCACATAGATACCGGTGACCATCCACCAATCAAACAGCGATGCTATAGGCTTTCTCCAGAGAAACAAAAAGCTTTATGCAAAGAAGTTGATGAAATGCTAAAGCTTAATGTCATCGAACCCTGTGAAAGCCCATGGCTAAACCCTGTCATAATAACTCCTAAAAAAGATGGAACGTGGCGTTTTTGCATCGACAGCCGTAAACTAAATTCGATTACGCGCAAAGATGCCTACAAACTCCCACTCATTTCTGACATTCTAGATAATCTAAAAAATGCTAAATATCTATCATCGATAGACATAGCAAAAGCATTTTGGGAAATACCCCTACGCCCTTCTGATAGACCTAAAACTAGTTTCCATGTACCCTCAAAAGGCATGTACATGTTTCGCGTAATGCCTTTTGGATTGACTAATGCCCCTGCTACCCAACAACGCTTTATGGATGCGTTATTCCCTTCTGAAAACCTTGATAACTCAGTATTTACCTACTTAGATGATATTATCATCATAAGTAATACTTTCGATGAACACATCACTTTACTTAATAAAGTTTACCAAAGGCTAGTACAAGCCAACATTACTATAAACTTCCCCAAGTGTTCATTTTTCAAAAAAGAACTTAAATATCTTGGTTACATAGTTAATGAACACGGCTTTCAAACAGATCCTGACAAGGTTAAGGCAATACTTAACATCCCACCTCCCACAACTCCTCGAGAAGTTAAAAAGTTCCTAGGTACAGCAAGTTGGTATAGACGCTTTATCCCCGATTTAAGCACAAAGGTTGCACCACTAACTAAACTTACCTCCACTTCCAAAAAAGCACCACCATTTAAATGGACATCACTAGAAGACAATGCCTTTAAATCCATTAAAGAAGCTCTAGTCTCTACCCCTGTTCTTGCTTGCCCAGACTTCTCAAAACCCTTCGCAGTCCACTGTGATGCATCCAGCTTCGGCATCGGTGCCATGCTGACCCAAGAATTTGATGGCGTTGAGAAACCCATTGCTTATATGAGCAAATCCCTAACTGGTCCCCAAAGAAATTACTCAATTACAGAAAGAGAACTCTTAAGTGTCTTACTAGCCCTAGAACATTGGCGTTGCTATCTTGACAACGGCTTAAAGTTCACAATCTACACAGACCATTCCGCATTACAATGGTTTCTCCATCTAGATAATCCAACCGGACGTCTAGCCCGCTGGAGTATTCGTCTATCTACATTTAACTTCGAAATTAAACATAAACGTGGTAAAGATCATCTAATCCCTGACGCTTTATCACGCTTACCTTCAGTAGACGTTATTAACTACAATAGTTCTAATACCAATGACGACTGGTATAATAATATCTACGCTAAATGCAGTTCTAACCCCAACACCACTCCAGATTACATAATACATAATAATAAATTATACCGATACTCAAAAACCCCTTCGTTACTCCAATCTGAGTATAATTGGAAAGAAGTTATCCCACTAGAGTACAGAATACCCATTATCACAGAAAATCATTCCACCCCAACTTGCGCTCATTTCGGAACATTTAAAACATACAATAAAGTTAAATTGAAATATTTTTGGCCAGGAATGTACAAAGATATTTCAAATTTTATTGCCAAATGCGAGACTTGCTTAGCTTGCAAACACCAAACCCAACTAAAACTTGGCCTAATGGGTAAACCTAAGCAATGCTCTCGACCCTTTCAATGCATTTCAATAGATTTGATCGGCCCCTTGCCTACTACACTAAAACACAACAGATTCATCTTTGTCGTTACTTGCTGTTTTTCAAAATACTGCCTCCTCTTTGCGATTAAACGTGCTACGTCATCAGTAATCGTTCATATTCTAGAAAACCTAGTTTTCCTAGTGTACGGAATCCCACAGACCATAATTCTTGACCATGGTCCTCAATTCGTTAGTCAAGAGACAACGGATTTACTCCACTCCTATCAGATCCCAAAAATACACTATTGCGCAATTAAATGCGCCCAACCAAATCCCGTGGAGAGATATAATAAAGTTGTTACCACAGCAATATCCTCATTCATACAGGATGACCACAGGAATTGGGATATCAACCTACATAAGATACAATTTGCTATTAATACTTCCGTAAATGAAACAACAAATTATACTCCTTCTTTCCTTGTATTTGGTCGCGAATTAGTCACATGTGGATCAGCATACGATAAATCTGATCTCACAGATGATATTATATTCGCGCCCAGAGACGAATACGCTGATAATCTTGGTCTTCTCCAGCCTGTCTTCTCCGAAGTACAAGCCCGTCTTTGGAGAGCGCACCAAACCAATTCTTCATCGTATAATAAACATCACCAACATTTCGAATTCAACGAAAATGACATCGTCTGGAAACGAAATTACGCAATTAGTAATTCTCCTAAACACTATTCTGCTAAACTTGCACCCAAGTTTATTAAATGTTCTATCCAAAAAAAAATATCACCCTTAGTATATGTCCTACAAGACATGTCCGGCAAAATGCTCGGACGATGGCATATTAGAGACCTTAAACCTCTCCCCAAAATTCTAAAATAAATAATATACTGTTTTTCCTTAAGAGGGCGTCGAGGAGGGTAAATTTTCAGATTCTGTCAAATTACCCCATTTCACACACAAACGCAGCTCACACACACTACCTCAATTTACTGGGACAGGTCAGTGACCCCTAATGTTTTTTTAAAGGTGCTGTTTCGAGTTTAGTGTTATCTACGGACCTTCTTTGAGGAATTTAAACTGTCAAAGCTTTCCTTTGTGAGAAGACAGAGAAAAATCACTTTTTATATATAGCTTTCCTTGTTTGTTCATGTCATGTCATAGGTATGTGACGTATTAGGTAATTAATTATTTTCGTTGTTGACTTTTATTTGTATTAAGATAGGTACAAACGGCGATGCTCTTAACTGTCCATCGGTGGACCTTATGCCTTTTGTAATAAGGTTTACGAACTGTCAGTTAACAGTGTGGTCATGGGCGATGGTATGCGGTTTGTAAACATAGTCCGAATTTACCTACTCGAAAAAAGTGGACTATATCTAAAATGATCCCCTCATTAGTTATAGGGCTTGTAATATTTTTTTACAACTAAAGACGCTTATTATATTTCACTTATAACTTAATTGATAATAAGGCTTTAAAAACCTCTAATAAAATTCAGGTACTACATATACTTGGTCAAGCAGATCTTGTCAGTAGAAAAAGGCGGCAAATTTGAAAAATGTAGGCGCGAAGGGATAGCGTCTCATAGAAAATTTAAATTTCGCGCCTTTTTCTACTGACAAGATTTGCTTGACCATCTATATGTACTACATTTATACTTTTGTAAGTCAGTAAGTGATGCTTATCGGGAAATCAAAGAACTCATAATTACCTATATAAAAATAATTAAATTTACTATTTCGTCTCACGTTCAATAAGGCCCGGGGCCGGGCCTTGTCACCCGCACAGACAGAGGGCCTTTTTAGCCCAAGTACAAGTTCAAGAATAACAGAGAATATAGTAAGGATAATTTAGTTTATCTATCTCAATTATACAATTTTCACACAGGTAAAATGTACATACATTTCAGCGTGTAGGTACTTATCATATAACGATCGTTTTTGTTATAAAAAAATATTTATTTATTACACTGTGGTAAACATGAGAACAATATGTTATAATCTAGTTCCTTTTTATCCTATTCAGTTCACATACATTGTTCGTGGGTAATAAGGCCTACAAAATTTCCCTTTAGGCCTTATTATCCTTTATCTGGAATTAATTACGCCTTAAATTTAAAATGGTATACAGGGTGGAAAGATAAGTCGGGCCCTGGAGGGAGCCTTAAATCCTTAAGCTGGCTCATTTTACTTAAAGGAGACATTCCTTTATTTTTAAAAAGAAACAAAACTGCATTAAAAGTATTTTTCTTTTTTTATTCAATTTGGCTTGTCAAACGAAATCTTAAGTACTAAATATTAGATTTTATGGATATTTTGTACGACAGACGAGTGTAAGACCTAATGTTTCTTGGAGAAATGTTATCATTAACATTAACTGTATCGACTAGTAGAATAAACTTGCGAGTTTTTATTTTTTGGAATTTTTCGAGTTCGAGTCCCGGGCGAGGCAAGCGAGTTTTAGAAAATCTTTGAATGCAGTTTTGTTTCTTTTTAAAAATAAGGTATAATTAAGGTAATTTCCCTCCAGGGCCCGACTTATCTTTCCACCCTGTATATTAAATTAAGGCCTAGATTCATTTGATTGTTGGCATTTTGTTTTATAGTTTCATGTGATCCACGATGACGCGCTGATTTGGTAAATCTAACCTTTAATAACATGGCAATACAAGTCAAGGCACGCGTTTTCGTGAATGACACGATCTATACTTTGCATTTGTAATAGGTACAAGATTGTAATATAGAGTGTTTGTTACCTAACTTACTGAAACAATCGATTCCAGGTATAAGACAATTTATTCTCAGAAGAATATACATACCTATACAAACTTCACTTTTAGAATTGATTTAAATTGTACTACATCGCAAAAGCTTAGTTTGTGTTTCGTAACGATAATTGTGTTAATAGTGTTAATACCTTACCTACCTTACGATGCTCCGCAAACTCCTGCATCTTTTAATACCACTGCCTTTTGTTATCGTTGTAACTTTTGAAAATGTACAGTCTCCCACGAAAACGATCTGATAAACATTTTTAATGTTATAAACCTACAGAGTTGGGATGGCAGTAAGGCTGTCGTTCATACTACTTTATACGGGCCCGACACTATCATGAATGACAAGACTTATCATAACATTCCAACGTTTGGTCCAGTTCGGTCATGACATTACAAAATCTCCTCAGTGAGGAGGCCTCAAACACTTATCAGTATTTTACAGTACTGCTTACAGCTATTTAATTGTTATGTTAACTACTATTCTTGAATGCTGGGCCTTGTTACCCGTCGGGCCTTATATTCCTCACCTAACTTTAACCTTAAATTTCTCTGTTGCCTTTAAGAGGAAAAATAGGAAAAGCCTGATTCGTTGTAGTCTAGTTATCTGGCTTTCGAAATCACTCGGTTTTATAGCTTGAGCATCGATTTTTTTATATAAATTTTACTAAACGCTGACACTCGTTCATCTCATTTTAGGTACAACTTTGCATAAGTGTATTTATTATATTGTAAAAGATTTCAGATTTTCAAGGGTGATTCGTTGTAAATACACTCTTTGGGATAATAATGACATTTATTATAATTTTTTTTATCAAGAGATGTGAACGCTAGCGACTAAACGGTGACTGCCTTTTCCGCTGATTTTGCTCGACACAAACGATTTATAAACGGCAACTAAGCCACTAGTATTGGGTTGCCTATGATCATTTTTCCGTGAATGTACTCGTAAACCTCTATCCGTTAGTATGCGATTCATTAATGGACGCACCATCGGGACACTGTTCTTTAACAGGTAATGTTAATAATCAGTGAACATCTTTAATTACGCTCAAATGCTTAAGTTTCAGTACAGGTAAAAGTACATATGAGCTGTACTTTTAATTGTTAGTACAATCGGCATCAAATAGATAGTGACGGCCAAAGTGACCAAATATAGCTATAGGATCTAAATGTGGACGAATAAGGCCAGGTGAAGCATATAAGGCCCACCTTTATTTTAACTGAAATAGTTATATTAATAATCAGGATATTATTAACAAATCAATTCAATATAGATTTCTCATTTGTTCATGTTTCTTCATATACCAAAATAGTTATATAAATATTCCAGCGCTTTTGAAAAATACACGTTTTATAAAAAAAACCGGGCAAATGCGAGTCGGACTCGCGCACGAAGGGTTCCGTACCATAATGCAAAAAAAAACAAAAAAAAAGCAAAAAAAAAAAACGGTCACCCATCCAAGTACTGACCACTCCCGACGTTGCATAACTTTGGTCTAAAATCACGTTTGTTGTATGGGAGCCCCATTTAAATCTTTATTTTATTCTGTTTTTAGTATTTGTTGTTATAGCGGCAACAGAAATATATCATCTGTGAAAATTTCAACTGTCACTAGCTATCACGGTTCGTGAGATACAGCCTGGTGACAGATAGACGGACGGACGGACGGACGGACAGCGAAGTCTTAGTAATAGGGTCCCGTTTTACCCTTTGGGTACGGAACCCTAAAAACCATACCATGTTGGTTCGGAACCGGGCCTTGTTACTTGCACTGACAGTTGAACACTGACTTGAACAGAAGTTCAAGAATAACAGAAAATATTACCGGGCCTTATTAGCTTTTATCATGAATTAATTTCATCTTCAATTTAAAATGGTCTATAGTAAAATACGGCCTACATGAGTAATGGAAAAACAAATTGTATTTTATTTAGAAAGTACTTATATGTTGTTCATAATCTTCAGTAAGCTGACTTCTAAGAGTCTATCTATTATAATTAATGTAGATTGACAGTTTACTTAGCAAATTGTACTTTTATACCTTTAGGTTTTATGTCGGAAGTATTTCAGCCAATTTGTACTGAAACAAGCATTTGAGCGTAATTAATGATGTTTATTGATTGTTAATCTTAAATATACCTATTATGTAGGGCACTTAAATTATTTTAGCGGACCGAGCGGATATGTATGTTTGTAGACCACTTATTTATTTAAATAATTAAATTGTAATTCATTCAAAAAAAGGTTATTAAATGAGGGATATAGATACCTCACCTACCTTATTACAAAGCATTACAAAAATGTCCAAAGGCCAAAGCCACGCTGATAAGACATAAGACCTCATAAATACCTATAAATAAACGTTCACTGAAAAAACTTTAAGGCATTTCTGAAAAGTAATTATTTTTCGTTACTGAGTTATCGTTTGCACCGAATATCAATGAAATAAAAGCACGTTGTTATTTGATAGATACATTTATATAAACATCGTCACATGAAACCAATATAGGTACTCGTAAACCATACCACTGCGATGGAAATATCGTTCTTTCAACTGATAATATAGCCACAAAAACTCGCTGAGACTGCAGGTCGAGTCTTGGTTTCAATTTCTTGATGATATATCATTGAATTAACTTTCAAAGCACGTGATAGCTCAGAATAGCAACAAAACTGGATGAAACTAAAATTTTTATTGCTGATATTATGTGAACAACATTGCTTCGTCTTCATAAATAAAATTTTAATAATTTATATTGTTTACGTTAAAATGTGAAGAAATTTGTTGATAAATTGTCTATCTAGTATATTGACATTATGTCATATATGTTTTTAAAATGACGTAATATGAATGCCAGCACAATGAAAATTTATTCCAATAAGATAAAACAAATCTTCAAACTTTTTTAATTTTTAGTGTATTAGGAAGAAACTAATTACGCTGATTTGGTTGTGTTTGTATATATTTTAAATAATTTGTTATATTTTTAAAGTATTATGACTTATGAATAAAAACAAATCAAAATTTTAATGACTCTGGATCTCCGTGTGACATTATTCATTTACCCTATTTATTTTGAACACAGTTTTTCACTGGTATCATCATTCGTATACGGACATGAATTTCTGTCAATATATATGCCAAATTGAACTGTCAATTTGGAAAAAGCATGTACGCGTCCGCTTCCAACGGCCCACAGCGGGCATCTGAGGAGAAGGAGAATTTGACAGATATGGCGGATGTATGGAAATTTTACGAAAGTTTACGTTTACGATTGAATTTCTCTGTAGCCTTTAAGAGGAAAAATAGGAAAAGCCTGATTCGTTGTAGTCTAGTTATCTGGCTTTCGAAATCACTCGATTTTGTAGCATGAGCATCGATTTTTTTATACAAATTTTACTAAACGCTGACACTCGTTCATCACGTTTTAGGTACAACTTTGCATGAGTGTATTTATTATATTGTAAAAGATTTCAAATTTTCAAGGGTGATTCGTTGTAAACACACTCTTTGGGATAATAATGATATTTATTATAATTTTTTTTATCAAACGATGTGGACGCTAGCGACTAAACGGTGACTGCCTTTTTCGCTGATTTTGCACGACGCAGTCTTAATTAGATTCTTATTTGGCTCAAACTTAGCTACTTTTCTCCTAAGCTCCTAACTTGTAAAATATTGTATATAATGTTATACATTTATAATTATATCTCATCCCCATTATACATTTCGGACTCATTACATTTCGTACATACCTACTTAGTACGAATTTATACGTTCATTTATACTATTTAATTTATATAACGTTATATTACATTCATATAACGTTATTCAAAGCTAACTCTACCAGAGTTAGAACAATACTTATTTATATATTTCTTCCCTTGACATAACGTTCATATTTACGTACTTAGGTACATACGTACCGTACAGTACATTTATTAATTCCATTAAGGAATTATCTTATGATATTTTGTAGTAATCCTACATTCCATACGGCATTATTTTGTTGAATAAATTTCAACAATCGTACTCTTTGTAGGTACACATTATTGTAGATATTATATTTAGATTCATTAATATTCAGCGGGTGGTTACTGATTAATAAGCCTTAATACTAATGGAGAGCGATTTAATGAGTACGTCCTCTACTTAAAGGAGTACTCTATTGAAACTTATTTTGGTTAAACAATTAACCAAAATTTTATAAGATGATGTATGAATGACCTTTGGTATGCATGTTTAAATCGCCTCTCTTGTATGATAAACATTGTATATAACATCCCCACCTTCTAAATTTATCACTCATACCCATATTCATTACATTATATTTACATTACGGAAAAATCCTTCGGCCATAAGCCCCAGGATTTTCCCTTCCAGGGCGACCCCGGTAGTGTAACGGTGCGTGTAACGAAGCGTTACACTATCGACCTTCATACTATTTCTGGCACCATACAAATTCTAAATTCCTTTTTGAAATTCAAATCCTATTCCAAATTCCATTCAATGATTTTTATTTTCAGTTCGATCACATACTTTGATCGATAAACATCATTTTATCTAACGGACTGTACTTCCCAAGTTTCTAAACACGACCGTTTAAGTGTGATTTTTATTAGTAAACGTAATAATTCATAAGTGCGTGCAGTTCAGTATAGTGCTCGTTTTGTGGCCCTGCACACCTTCCAGATATATATCTACATCATCACCAAGGCACATATTGTAAGTTATTTGATTTCTAACCTTCTGAATTACGAAAGTGTTTTTATACATACCTATCTGTTAACACGTAACCTGTATTGTTACAGGTGCCTTTTTATTTAAATAATAAATACCCCTCATCGCTCTGGATCCTGCCTTTTCATTCCCATCATCCCTGTGAGGCTCCTCTACCTGCCCCCTCACACATATCTGTATCATCATACAAATAAGTGCCCTTACTAGGATTCGAACCCAGGACCATCGGCTTCGCAGGCAGGGTCACTACCCACTAGGCCAGACCGGTCGTCGAAATATTAGTAGTAGCGAAATAGTATATTCTAGACGATATCAGCAAATGTATCTTTTTTTCATGTTTTTTTAAACATAAATAATTTATTTGCATTGATATAGTCAGCAGGAGAAGTTACTGCGAGCGAGGTGTTCAAAATTACCTTGACGCGCTCTTATTCTCTTAACAATAAAGTCGCGTCAAGATCATTTTGAACACCTCGGGCGTTCTACATGACATTAAAGTTCTCCAAGGGGCCTCTACGTGTTGGATTTATATCCCCACGCAAGCCAATCAAAAGACCGGGATTTAAAGACCCGTGAAGAGCACAAAAAAAAAAGAGTCAAGATCATTTTGAACACCTCGTCCGCTTAGCAACTATTGCTGCTGATGCTGACTATACAGTATACTTTCATCACATGTCTCTAGGTGAGATAACTACTCCTTAGCGTTACCATGTGGTTACCAGTACAATTTGACTGGGTTAACGGTTTAATCACTTAACTCTGAGTTAGTGGGATGGCGCAAGTGGCCCTAAGGGGGTTATACTTTACAAACCGCTACGCCGTTCTGTACTTACTTGATCTCCTCTGTGTATAGCCAGTATCATGTCGAACTCGTGCGCTCCGAGGTAGATGTTAGCGCGGCCATCGTTGCCAACCGTCACGGATTTGCCAGTGCAGCTGTTGCCGCTCTTGGAACCGCTGATCACGTCGCAGTACGTGCCTGCTGGTAGGCAAGTCTGTACAAAAGAAAGACGGTTAATTTCCTGATAGTTTCCACAAAACACGTAAAGTTACAAAAATTCAAAGGTGCATGTTGCAAAATATTTCCTAAAAGTTGGAAATGTTCTCAGAAATAGCAGGAAAATTTCATAGAACTTTTAAATTTTGAAACGGAAAGTTTCAATCTCCGAGAAGTTTCGCAATTTGGGAAAGTTTACAGCGGCACATCCGTAGTTCTCCGTGTTTTAGCTATATGCAGTAATAGCCTATCTTCCGCGGTAAAGAACGATGGTTGCTGTTAAACTACCAGCCGTTGACATCATTGTTTGCTACGTAGTTGCTAGTTAAAGGCTGCAATTTAGAATCGAAGAAGACCTTAATATCTTACCCTACATAAAACCAACAATTTATAATCCAAGACCTGAATATTTTACCTGTAGACTCTGGTTCAAATCCCAATTATCATTGTTGAATGCGATGAAACCCTGTCCACCACGGCAGAAGGCAATCTGGTTGCTGCCGTTATCCCACCAGTCGTTAAGGCCGGTGTTACCAGCAACGTTTCTGAAGTCAACCATTGAGAAGATTTGACGCCAGCGGTGCTCGCAGACCCAACCGTTTCCACAAGTGCCATCCTGAATAAAAAATATCCTAAAGTTCACTGCCGAAATAGACGCATCCCAAAAAAGTGTCGGGTACGTTGGCACGTAATACTTCTGATAAAGCTAAGAAACTGATATTAAGCATGATAAAGTTTGATAACTTAGCTTTCAATTCAACAGTATATGTATAATACCTACAGCTTCCTCCCTTTTCGCTTTCTTTTCTTGTTATGTCCCCGATCAAATAGCCTAGACTAAATATTTTTGTGCAAATTGTCAATAAACAATGAATACCTAAATTGACTATTAGAGTGAAATGTTGTCATTAATTTCCATCTTCCAGTTAAGGAAACTCTTTCACCGAGATCAAAAATCGATGTACAATAAGCTGCAAAATTGCATGGAGAAACTATAAAATGAATTGATTGATGAGAAATAAATGTAAGCACTTACAGCATTGATAGATGGAGAAATAATGTTCCCAGAGTTGTCCATAGGCGGTCCAGCTTCAGTATTAGTGAAATCAAAACTGCTCATCAGCTGCGGCTCGCCATACGGATGCGCCAACATGAAAGCAATCGCGGCTTTGTACTGTTTAGCGGTCTTGTAAGTCAAAATACTACCGCCAGCGCCATGCCCTCTCTGGTTATCGTGGTTATCAATGAAGGTTAAAGCATCTTCATGAGCTAATAAAGCCCATTGTGGTCCCCAGTTAACCAGCCATCTAAGTTGGTTACCACCTTGGAAGGCACGACTCAGCTCCATCCCGAATCTAAACTCTGTGACCGCTGCTAAACTGGTGTATTCGTCTCTAGAGATAGCCTCGCCTCCTAAATCGATGACTTCTTGGTAGATGTAGGGACGGGCCCCGGATGGGAAGCCGTGAGCAGTGTTCAGGTTGTTTAGTCTGTCGTAGATGATACGGAGATCCCCAGGCCACATGTGCTTGGCTGCGTCAATTCTGTACGAAAAACATTCAAGGAATTTATATTTGATGTTGATTGCACTGCACATCTTACTTCTTTAGTTAGTTATTTCAAAGAAAGTTAATCACTGGAAAAAATATTTGCGAACGTGACGTAGCGTTGTGGAGATTATGTAGGTATTTTATTAATGTTATAGTAGTAGGTACGGACTATCTAGAAATAAAATTAATCTTTATATTAATCAATAAAATTTTTAACTACCTACGTTTCCATGAATACCAACGTAAATAAAAACCATTAGATAATTAACAAAAGATAAATAAATCGATCAAAGATTATATTCAATCAAAACAAATAGATCTTAGATAATTTTTGCATAATGATTAATAATAAAATGCACTGCACCTGAATCCGGCAACACCCATATCAATAAGTCTGTTCATATAGCCGGTAATCATCTGACGCACGTATTCGGTGCCCTGATTCAAATCCTTCAGGCCTGATAGCTCGCAGTTGCGGACCTAAAATATTTATCATTATAAATCAGTTGAGTCATTGTCATTAACATTTACAACGACTGGACTAATACTAGTGGAACATCTTGTTTAAAACACAATGTAAATTTCAATCCAGCAATAAGTACATGACATGGTAATTCAACTAAATCATATAAAAATACTATATACCATTATCCACCCCGTAAAATATACCCCGGTTAAAAAGTAGTTAATATAAAACTTGTTGAGGATTTGGCTATGTACCTATCAATGACAAAAATTTGGCAATCATTAAAGTTGTAAGGTATCTGTATACGACTAAACATGGATGAGATCCGTGTCTAGGAGACTTCTAAGCTTCACTCGGATGCAAAAGAGAGTAAGCGGATCAACACGGATGCAGATTAAATTTATTGCTAAAATTCCCTCTTCACTTTTCTTGGACATATTATCAGACGTATTTCTCTTGAACGCACGTTTTTTCTATTAGTAATTTGGTACAAGGAACTAAGCTTGGTCG